>NW_026930581.1:0-42606 GCF_032062105.1 Saccostrea cuccullata
GCATCTATCAGCCACCTGCGAGTAATTGCATCTGACAGCTCACCAAGCATTTTGGTATTTTAATTGCTGCGACTCTCCCAGTTTCAGCAAATCGCCTAACTTTTGTTTCAATGTAATTATAAGGCTGGTTGAGGTATATCTTGATTAATGTATATTTGAGCTTCATTCACATCCTGTCCCTTGGATCTTTGCTGTTGTAACAATTCTTTTTCATAGCGCATACATTAATTTGGTCTTCTATTAATTTTCAATAAACCCATATAGCTTATTATTTTAAACAAATAATTTTTCACCCGTATTTTGTACCAATGCACTCACTCCAACTTAAAAAACACAATTGATAACATTGGGTCTGTGTTGGGCCAACATACTAATGTCAACTTTTTTTAAAAAAATATGTACCAGCTTAAGGGGTTTTACAAACGTCGGTCAAACGTTGGCGCAGTGTTATGTTCCCAACTTAGGAGCAAAATATAACTTCATGGCCAATATATATGATATATTCCCAAATATGGAACTCTTAAACAAAGAATGCCCATGCTAACAATGGACCAATGTTAGGCCAACGTACTGTTACCAGCGTAAATAAACTTTTGGTTTAGAATTACTATAAACGTTCGGCCAACGCTGGGCCAACATAGAAATCCCAACTTCCTTGGAAAATAAATCAAATTGCATTTTGTGATATCCAAACTTTGGATCACTTAAACAAAAGAATACCCATGCTAACAATGGACCAACGTTGGGCTAACGTACTGTTACCAGCTTAAATAAACTACTATAAACGTTGGGCCAACGCTGGGCCAACATAGAAATCCCCACTTCCTTGGACATTACTAGTAAATCAAATTGCATTTTGTGATATCCAAACTTTGGAACACTCAACAAAAGAATACCCATGCTAACAATGGACCAACGTTGGGCTAACGTACTGTTACCAGCTTAAATAAACTTTTGGTTTAGAATTACTATAAACGTTGGGCCAACGCTGGGCCAACATAGAAATCCCCACTTCCTTGGAAATTACTAGTAATTCAAATTGCATTTTAATTTGTGATATCCAAACTTTGGAACACTCAAACAAAAGAATACCCATGCTAACAATGGACCAACGTTGTGCTAACTACTAGCTGTTACCAGCTTAAATAAACTTTTGGTTTAGAATTACTATGACGTTGCGCACGGTGTTGGTACACAATGACGTTACGTCAAAATAACGTTAAAAAGTCATAACGTTCTTATAACGTTTTGAACCTTATACATGCATATTTTAGATCTTTAAATGTATTTTATTTTTCAAAAATATAAAAAAAAAAAATAAAAGGGCACATAGTGTTCAATGTTTGAACCTTCTTTTTTGAAATATTTAGATGTTTATTAATAAATCTTTATAATTAAATTTTAATTACTGGAATGCCAAAGGCACTCAGTGAATATTCCTCTTTCTATTTTTCTCACTTATCTGTCTTATAATTGTAAGGAGAAAATATATAAGTAGTATTCCCTTTCAACCTCCTTCAATATTTTTTTTCGGTTAGGTCATTACAAGTCTTTTATTCCTATTTATAGCATCCGCATGCGCTTAGGTGTATAGAGAAAAAATGAGAGTTAAAATTTTTATATTTCCTACGTTTCAATAAAACTGGTGTAATTTTGAATTTAAAAAAAATAAGTATCAATTTAGTATATTGAGGGGATGAAAAAAAGGAGGGATGGAGACGTATCACCACTACTGAAAATCTGGTTTATCACGAAAATTCTAAAATCTTTTTACTATTTTTGGTGAAAGAAGGGGGGGGGGGGCTCTTATAATACATTCTTCGTTTAATAGAGGTTTTTGTGGAACGATATCATTTTGGGGTTTTCATATTTTTTTTCCTTTGGTACATATACACATGATGATTAAGTGTAATAAATATAATTTGTGAAAAAATCTCCAACAAACTCCGGGGTTGAATATCAGGGGTGGGGTGGGGGGTGGTTTCCTGCATGTCCACAAGTACCTGTGAGCTAGTACTACGGACCAACATGAAAAAAGCCATGGCGATAATAATTCGACACTCCCGACGTCATATGTACGCATTGCGTAAAATGACGTTTTTCGTACCTGTGACAAAATGGCTACACTTTTATTGATGCTTGCATTTGTTTCATGTAGACCATTACTGTAAAGATTGTGTAATTAGTAAATGCAGCATTAAATGTTCTTTCAAGCTACATACATGATTGCTTTATATCTTACATTAATTAATATATTTTTGATATGTTACTGAGACATATTTAGTAACAATACAGTGACTCGTGCGTGCATAACAAAATGGCTACACTTAAGAAAGTCTTCCTAATATTCACGTTGGAAAAGTAATATAAAATGTATTAATTCAATTAATCTAAGAAATATATGTACTTAAAGATTATTCACTAAAATTAATATTTGTCTAGGATCTATGTCTGGTACACATCTCCATTTCGGCTAATGTCAGTGCAAGGAAACGATTTCTCACTGTTAGACATTTTACTTACCCACTGTAGATCCAGTCTAAATTCATGAAATTGATAAAATGATTTTAAAAACTCAACAATATCTTACAGAATGCATATATTTTACTGTACCCCCTAAATTTCATTTAATTCAGAGAATTGTAAGTGCATTTTTTCATACCTTTTAGTTGTGCGAACCATAATTTATGTAACGTCGGACAAGGGAATTTCGCCGTAAATAACCAATACTGAGTAACGCCTCATTATAGTTAAAATGATTTTAAATTATTCAAAAGAAAATTTTAAGAATTATTCATTACTTTAGATAACATAAATGATTTTATTTTTAATTTAAAGTAAATATGACATCGCAAACCCGCCAATTTCTTTGCGACATAAAGAGTTAGAAATTATAGTACCAACACCGTGCGCAACGTCTATAAACGTTGGGCCAACGCTGGGCCAACATAGAAATCCCAACTTCCTTGGAAAATAAATCAAATTGCATTTTGTGAGATCCAAACTTTGGAACACTTACTCATGCTAACAATGGACCAACGTTAGCCCAACGTACTGTTACCAGCTTAAATAAACTTTTTGTTCAGAATTTACTATAAACGTTGGGCCAACGTTGGACCAACATAAGGATCCCAACGTTGCATTTGGTGAACGTTGGGCCAACGCTGTGCCAACGTAAGACTCCCAACGAGGTTGGGTACCACAGAAAAGGTTGACATCGTTACATTGGCCCAACGTTGGTCCAACATTGTCTACCCAACGCCAACCATTGGCCAACCATACAACCATTTACCAACGTTGGCCCAACATAGTCATGCTATCTGGGTACTTCAAAGTTGAGAGGGAGACGACGGCGCCTAAAAAATGTGTACCTTTCCAATAATATAGAATCATCCGTTCAAATTAAAAACAATTAAGTTGCAGTAGTGATATCCCCGATTCTTTAAATAACGAAACTATAATGGACTTCACAAGGGTAAAATTCAACATTAATTTATGTACATGTGCAATTACAATCTCTATCAAAATTGGCAGAGTTATCGATAGGTCATCCTGCGTCACCTTTCAGTGTAACCAATGGACTCGTCCAGAGAAATCATCTGTACCTGAGCAAAACGCAGCGCCTTTCTATCATTCGTCAAAGAATAGAATCAGACATTTTATCTTTTAATACTCGTACATGTTCAAGAAAACCTTTATATTTGTGTCTAGTAATATTCTTACGATTTACAAATAATAAATTCTTGATTTTAAACTGAGTAAATCGATGACTAGCATCGTTTTAGATAACTCTACGACTCGCGTAAAAATCAAAGAGCGGTAATGTTGACCTCCGGAATGTATATAGGTCAATGCATGTGCGATCGATAAACAGGTTGCACAACTGTAAACAAAGCAGTCAAGGTCCGAGGAAAATTCACGATGCCTGAATAAAATGACAGTGAATTATTTTAAGCTCATTTTTTCTTTTATTTATAAATAATGCAACATTGAATATCAATCGAATGAGAGATGATAAGTATTTTTCCTATCTCCCGTCTTGTAATTCAAACTAAATACAAGGAGAAAGTTGTCTCTGAATAATCTGTATGACATCCAGCTAGAGAATACGGTAAAAACTTTATTTCAACAAAGTTTAACATTCAGTTTAGTTAAGTATATATTTTTATCCAGTTTATTTCAGCTATACGTGTTATACGCGTACGCATAAAGAATTCTTCACTTGCCGTATAAAACTAATCAGTTACCTGTACATAAAGTTTGCTGCTCATTCAATAACACAAGATTCGAACAAAATTGCTTTTGTTCATGAGATCAGTAAGATGTTAAAGAACCCATTTCAAATCGATAACCATATCGAAATATTTACCGTTTTTGAGTTATAAAGCAAAAACTTTCGAGCGCCCTTGACCCCTAATTTGAGGGGCCAGCCCCTTTTTAATGATGTCAAATGATAGATCTTAAAATTATGCACAATATTTGTGAAATATGTCTTAACAAATTATTTTTAGTTTAAAAGATATACAAAGAAATATATGTAAAATTTGGCGCTTTTGGGCATTCTCATTTTTGACCCCTATCTAGCACCGTTTGGAGCGCAGAAATCGAAAAAGAAAAACCGATAGACACAACTTCAATTCTTCTAGTATTTAAATGCAGTAGACATTCTGCTCCAGCTTTTGTCGTTTCTGAGCCTTTGTCTGGAAACGAACATTACCAAATTTTCACTTAAAGGGAAATAACTCAAAAGCGGAAGGGAATTTTTGAAATGTATGAAAACATTTTAACTGAGTTTTGTAACGTCCAAAAACTCTGAAAATTTGAGCGAAATCCGTTCAGAAATGAGCGAGTTACGAGGTCTCAAAGTTGGCGTCTAGGAAAAAAAAAAGAATAATAGGGAATAATCTTAACCATCAGAATCAGTAGAAGGTCTTCCGCCTGAGCGGAAGACCTTAATTATCAGATCAGAAACACGTATCAAACCTTTGTAATTGAAATGAATGTCGGACTCTAGAATGAAATACTTATTTATACTGATTTAGACAACATCGACGTGTCGTCTTTCAAAGCTTAAAGTCTGCATGTTAAAGTTTGCAGATAAAAGCTATTTTTAGCATAAGGTCACAGTCAAGATCACAAGGCCATTGACCTTGGTGTCATTTAAAAGAGCTTATATAATCAATAAGTGGTATGCATAACAAATATGAAGTCTCTATCTTTCATGGTTCGAAAATTATGGCGAAGGTTAAAATTTGCAGACAAACAAACAAACAGAAAAACAGACAGACAGAGAGGACAAAAACAATATATGTCCCAGATCTATCTATACGGAAGCATAAAAAGTGGGTCGGGGCTTAGCCCCCCTAGCCCCCCCCCCCTTGTTCCGATGACTATTTGCTGGACATTGAAATAAGAATTTACTGCATCCAATCAAGTGATACAATCTTCTATTTCTAAAGATTAAATATTTTTCTCTTTGCAATAAAATATATTACAGTGTACCATATAGAGTCTATAATGATTATACCAAATTGACCACAGGTGCTTGAGGACAGGATCCCCCCCCCCCCCTTTAATATAATCTCCCGGGCCTGTTAGACTTTTTCCACATAAATTATATATGGATGACACATTTGTGATATTATCTATCCTATCAATTCAGAAAATTTGCTTAAACTTACATTTTATAAAAATATCTACCCTCTCTATATATAAATTAACAAGGTTGCCAACTTCGTCTGCAAACCGAGAGGCACTTCCGAGAATTTTGGTTGAATCGTCTCATAAATCTAAACAAACCCCTAAAATCAACAACTCATATTGTAGATTGAATATTCTTTTCATTAATCACCAACTCTCATGAAGGTTAAGGCACTTTAACAGTCGTTATGAACAAGTTTTCGAAAGGATGTCAGGCTACAGTCAGCGTTTTAGCTTAGTGAACGGAAGTGACGAGGAGACGACTTTTTACCAAAATACACAATTCTGCAGAAAGTCTGAGACACTGTTTAGAAGTAAACTTTTGAAGAAATTTGGTTGTTATACACTTTAAAAAATTCTTTTAAATGTATTGGGAGAATAGAGTTCTAAAGCGCTGATGCAAATGAAATGTCTCTCATTATTTTTTAAATACCTGATTTGCATGTGAGAGTTATGCCCTTTTAAAAATACAATTTATAAAATTTCTTCTTTTCCTTAAATATTTGTGTAAATCTATAAAACGTTAAAAAATAAAATTTTGATGAAGAATTCGTACAAAAAAACAAGAATATATATATTGTTGATATTTTACACACATATTTGGGTATATGGGGAACATCGGGAATTAGTCCTCTCCTCGTTACTTCCGTTCAATAAGCTTTTGACGGAGTTGGCAACCTTGTTGATTTTTATATAGAGAATGTAGGGTAGATTTAATAGAACGTTTGTTTTAGGTAATTTTTCGATTTGCTGGTATAGATCATATCACAAATATGCCAATGAAAGATTTTTTACGAGAAAAAAATAGATAAAGCCCAGGGGTCTATATCGAAGGGGGGTCCTGTCCTCAAGCACCTGTGAAATTGACACATCGATTTTGGTTAATCCGAATTTTTTTCTTTTTTTCTTAAATTTTAAGGATATATTTGTTATTTTTGTATGTGTCCTATATTCAAATATTTCTCATTTTAACATATGATAAAGAAGTCATACACTGTATAGAGGTACAATATGATACCAAAAAAGTTTTGACCGTTTAGTTAGAGAGAAAAAGCACTTTTTATAGATATTTGACTCACATCTGTACTTACATTGGAAGCTTTCAATCTTAACGTATTTGTAGACTATTTGAAATCATATTTATTTCATATATTTTATAACTTAAGTCCATTATCATTAATTTACCTTACATTTGAAAAATTCTTGAGGTCTTTGATTGTGTTAAATGTATATCTAAATTCATTGCTCTACAATAATCTTTTTTGGGAATCAGAAAAGAAGATATTTCCATACGCCATCATTCCGCCAAAAATATAGTTCCCGCTAGATTTTAAACTCAGTTTACCATATTTATTAAAAGTTGTACAATGCTGATGAGAACAGAAAAATATTACCTTTAAAATCTTTTACATCTAAATATTTAAGAGATATAAACAAATATACCTTGAATATTTCATCTAGTTGGAAACCAGAGAAGAATCCTTAAACTCTGTGATTTTGCTTATAAAGCGAATAGGAAACTGATTTTTGTCCTTGTACGTTAAAAAAAAAATAAATATATGAAACAAACAAATTTACACAGCACAGTTAAGGTTACAGTAAGGAGGCGGGGTCTAATTTGTACGGGAAATGTTTACTATGACGTCACACATGATATAAGGTCTTCAAAATACCACAAAACTAGAGGCAGTGTGAGCAATGAGCTCACTAAATGATACCCCCCGCCTCCCATAATGTCGACGTGTTGCTATTACAGTAATGTGTAAAGAGGAATAACTCGTCTAATCAAATGTTATCCAGAAGCTTCTATTATGTGACGTCATAGGTAAACAAAAAATGGCAATGTCAATGTTTTGCTCTGGAAAACCTAAAATTCGTGTCGAAAAAAAAGTAAAATAGGAGGTGCACAATGGCAATATGTAATAAAGATTCTGTGAAAGTTTCATTAAATTTCACTCAGTAGTATAAGAGGAGTTACGGGTAAGAGAAAAAGCGTAACAGACGGACGGACGGACGAAATCCCGATCACTATATACCCTCCCGCTTTTCAAGCGGGGGGTATAATGAAATGATTTGCTATTTCAAACATCTGGTTTGCTGTATACTACATACAAAGTTACCATTGCATGCAGTTTTGTCGTTTGTTAAATCCCACACAACAGTATATAAACGATGCATCGATCGCAACGCACTTGTCAATGTCTCGTCATTTCGCAAAACTGACGCAGTTTATACACAGTGAGAGGCTGATTAAGTCACATTTTGTACAATGAAAAATGTCTTTTGTTCTCAAATAAAATATTATTTGCAGTTAAAAAAAAGGCCATTAAATTAGATGCGATGTCTATTTTAGTATTTTATTTATAAACTGTCCGTACATTCTTCAGACAAGTGATACTGTCGTGTGCTTGGATGCTGATTCATTGAAAAAGTGATGAAAGGGCTCTGATAAATTGATTTATTGCAAAGGCATACCCTCAAAGGATCTTGTCACGTATTTACACATAAACTCAAGAAACATTAAGATATTTGAAAAGTGCTGCGAATCTCATGAAATCTTGCGAATAAATTACTTATAGCGATATTCAATGTAGTTGACCAGCAAAATATTCAACCTGCCGTCCAACAAATTAAATTTTAGCAATTAAAAAAGGGAATCTATATAGATTCGCAGCACTTTTCACAAACTACATATAGTGTTAAAAAGGATTATAAATTAAACTAAGATTTTTTAATTTGGCTATGCCCTTGCAATATTGGAATTTATAGATGACCTCTTAACTTCAAGTTAAATTGCTAAAATCATGTGACGTCGACATCACGTGACAAGTCTAAATAAAAAATCCAAATGTCCCCAACATGTAGATTAGAACCACATTGTCTTTTTTTATATCAGTGAAGTCCTTAAAAGTCTTTGAAAATCGCCGATATTTCCATTTGTAACCTTAACTGTGCTGCGTATAATTAACTATAGGTACTGTGAGCAATGAGCTCACTAAATGATACCCCTGCATTCCATATGGTAATAATGGCAAAGTCCATGTTTTGCTGTGGCCGGGAAACCCAGAATATGTGTCGGATCAAAAAGTAAAATAAGAGGTGCACAATGGCAATATGTATTAAAGATTCTGTAAAAGTTTCATTTAATTTCACTCGGTGTTATAAGAGGAGTTGCGGATAAGAGATGGATACCTTAAAATGTAACCGACAAACGGACGGGTGGACGTAAAGACAGACACTAGATAGAGTCACGGACCTGAAGAAGTCAATCCTTATTTCGCGGGTTCGAATCCCAATCCCACTGTGGGACGTGGAGATTGGCCTTTCAGAATGAGACCGTTAAGCCGAGGTCCCGTGTCACAGTAAGTCCTGACCAGAAAAAGTCCTTGACTACGTACTCGAGTGCTGAATCTAAATTTGCAGCCCACCAACTGCAACGAAGATGTCTCAATATGAGTGAAAAATTCTCGAGATGGACGTTTAACAAACAAAATCATTCATGCCACCGTCTATTATTACTCACAATACTTTAACTGGTTTAACAAACACTTATTTCGGATCTCACATATACAGAAAAACATAAACTCTGTCTTTATCATCATTTTTGAGGGGAGGGAGGGGGTATCAGAGATAGTTAAATCATGTGTAAAGTTTGAAAAATTTCCTCCAAAAATGAGCACTTATATGGTTTCTCATTGGGCAAAATTTTTGCATCTTCTTGCAAAACTCTAAGGTGATTATTTATTTTACATTAAGCAATGAACTTATTTAGATTTCGTTACCTGTATATACAGATTAAAAAGATAACGCTATTGCCAATAAAAATTAATTGATTTAAATAATATGCAATATCGATATACAGGTCTGGACGATTTCCAAATAAGGTAGTCAAGAGCGATAACCGTGAATTGCTATAAATACACAGAATAAACAAGGCGCTAGTCCTTCTGACAAATCAGATAACATCATTTAGACAAACCAATGAAAAAATAAATAAAACATGTGGTTTTCAAGTTTTTTACTCAAAGGTTTTTTAGAACAAACTTTTTGTAAACTCTATGCACATTTTAGAATAATATAATAGAGAGGTTTAGCAAGCTCACTTGTACGTGTACATGTACGTGTAAACTACAAGTTAGAATTACACGTACACGTTAACATTTTTTTCTTGTTTAGCAAAGTATGACATGTACTTGTACTTGTAAGTTTTTAAATGTAAAAGTGGTTTACATTTTAAAAATCATCCGCAAAAGCAATAATTTTAATACGTATAACACCATTTTACATAAATATATGCCTGTACTTATGAGATAAAGATTGTACAGAGTTCTTATATTTTTAATCGGTCAGTCTTTTTCGAAAATCAAGAAGTTGTAATTTTAACTTCCTTTAAATTAATATTTTTCAATTACTGACGTTCAGTTCTTATATCAGTATTTGCATTAAATATTCAGGTTTTATAAAAACGCAAACTTTTTGAAAAATAAACAGCAGTTAAAGATTTATACGCTTCAAGTTTAAACTTACGTGTACTTGACTATGTACACGTAATTTGCGTAAGAAGATACGTGTAGAAATTCGTCATTAGCAAAAGTGATGACGTAATGCACAAATTTCTGGTGCTACACGTACACGTACGCGTACACGTTGGTTTGCTACACCTCTCTAATATTTATGACAATTCTACCGTGAACATACACGACTTGAAAGCTTAGATTACGTTTTAAGTGGGATTAAATATCTGTCACTATAGGAGATAGGAATCCCAAAAGATAATCTAACGTTAAAATTTCGATATAAATACGGAACATCTCATTGAATGGATACTTGTCTGTAAGTTAATTATTTTCTTAGTGTTTATTACAAAGTCATCCATATGCAGTCTCTCATACGCGAGGAAAGATATTGGGATTAGACGAATTCATGTGTAATTATTCTCTTTTCTCCACGTTTTACGTCTTTCCTTATGCCCATTTAAAGTCTGCATAGCTCAATATTCTGCGCTCATGAAACCTGTGATATTTTAAAACTAGTAAAAATTGTAGTCCATACGATAAACACTTACAAGTGTGAGGTGGTTCTATACACATGGAATTCAAGCATCATCAATGAAAATAGGACGGCTAAGCAAAATTATATTCCAACATATTGTTTATTCTGGTAAATGTTATAATTAAACTTGATAAGAACTTGCTAGTGTGATTTATACCTCCATAAACATTTAAATTGTATCCTGCATTATGTTTTAGTTCGTTATCAAGATAAAAATGTCAAGTATGTTCACGGTAAATATTTTTGGAATATCATATTCTTCAAAAGTATTCACATTACTTCTAAAAACAATTTTGAGGAAAAAAACAGAAGTACGTGTTATCCCTTTGTTCTTTAAAATATGTTTATGAGTGTGTAAAAATGCTGTTGTCTGACTGGACAGAAAAATAATTATGTGTACATGATGTATATTTATAGCAACTTTCAGTTATCGTTCTTGACTTCCATATTTGGAAATCGTCCAGACCCAATATACGAGATTATTAAAATATCTAGCAAATATCTCATTTTCCCTTTCAGTGAACGTCAAATAGCAATAATATTTAATAGATACGTTATTAAAAAAATAAATCAAAATTAGTTTCAATGTTAATGAAAAAGGCAGAATGGCAAAGCTGTTAAGATATGTCGTTGTTTACTTTTCTATTATTAGTAAGATTTTTTTTAATTCTCCTTCTTGTTTCCTTTAAAATTTCATTTGGGGTTTTATTTTAAAGGTTGATTCGATTAACCTGCAAAACTACAGATTTTTTTTTGTTCAAGAATGAATTACAATTTATTTTTTTATTTGTAATAAAAATATTTGTTTTATATACATTATCAAGTCATATCCTAAAAAAGAATGCTTATGACATTAATATAAACAAATACAATAAAGTCTGGCATTTTATCAAAAATATATTCCAACTCAGTTTAGCGAATTATCAAAACATTAATTTGTGGATTAAATTTCTACAATTCTTACCAGTTCTAGAGGTAGAGTTAGGGTAATACATTGCCATCTTTAAAACTACTTTAATTTAGAAAAAAAAATCATATTTATTCGCCTTTTAAGATATCAAATGATGATATGATTGGCTAAAGTTTGAAAAGAAATACGCCCCTCAAGATAAAATTCTTGTGATGTATTCTAAATATATCAGCCTTACGGACTAACTATAAAGGTAGGGTTTTCGATCTTAAGAGTATTTAGAATTTAAGAGTTAAGTTTGTAAAGTGCAATTCTTCTTCAATTTATTAATTTATTATTAAGTAATTTGTCTTTATAACAATCATTTACCCCCCCCCCCAAAAAAAAGAACTAGAGGTACTGTGAGCAATGAGCTCACTAAATGATACCCCCGCCTCCCATAATGTCTATTTTTGGCTTATATATATTGTTACGGTGATGTGTAAAGTGGAATAAATCGTCCTATCAAATGTTATTCGGAAGCTTCCATATTGACGTCATAGGTAAGAATATAATAGCATTGTCTATGTTTTGCTATGGGAAACCTAAAATACGCGTGGAATAAAAAGTAAAATAGGAGGTCACAATGGCACTATGTAATAAAGAATCTTTGAAAGTTTCATTAAATGTCATTTAGTAGTATAAGAGGAGTTTCAGATAAGAAATGGGTACCCCAAAGCGTAACAGATGGACGGACAGACGGACGGACGACACAGATGGACGGACACAACGATTACTATATACCCTCCTACTCTTCAAGGGGAAGGGGGGAATAAAAATAAATATATACAAATGCAGTGTAATTGAAACACAGTTATGAATTAATAACTATTCAGAGTTTTCGGGATTTATCGTTGAAAATTTATCGTACGTGAAAAAAGGTTCATTTCTGTTTGAACAACTTAATGTATAATATTTCTAACGTAGATAGTATATCAAATGTAAACCCCCCCCCCCAAAAAAAAAAAAAAAAAAAAACTTGAGGTACGGTGAGCAATGAGCTCACTAAATGATACAATGATATTATATTCTTACCTATGACGTCTATATGGCATATATATATATATATATATATATATATATATATATATATATATATATATATATATATATATATATATATATATATATATATATACATACATATATATAAATACAACTTAATGTATAATATTTCTAACGTAGATAGTATATCAAATGTAAACCCCCCCCCCCCCCCCAAAAAAAAACTTGAGGTACGGTGAGCAATGAGCTCACTAAATGATACAATGATATTATATTCTTACCTATAACACACACACACACACACACACACACACACACACACACACACACACACACACACACACACACACACACACATACACACACACACACACACCCTCACACACACACACACCCACACACAAACACTAAATTGTTCTGATGTTCTGATCTCAGAAATCCTGTTTCGTGCGTATGTGTTTGTTACGGGTGGGTTCTTTTTGGTTAACTTTTCCTCAATTTTTTGTAAGTAAACATGTTTAAGTAGCAATACTTCAATGACAAACTCTTATCTAAAAATATATCTATTATTAAGGAACGTCTCGTCTGTCCTTAAATAGAATACCTCAGGACACGTTTTAAAAGTATTGTGAAAAGGCAAGTATGTGTTAATTATTCGCGTCTCGTAATTCGTATTTCCAATAATTTCCAAATAAAATTAGTTTTTTTTATTATGTTTTCATGTAAAATGCTTTTGCAATATACAAGTCGTGATAAAATACAGAAAATATGAGAAAATATTATATTCAAATCTCTGCTTAACACCTTTAACGCACTTTGAAAAAAAATTCAAAGGTGCTTCAACGTGTGTTGTACATGTGTAATACAAGTCTTTGCAACTGTCTCCTTAGACCTTTTGTCGCGACGAGCAAGGATTTCCTATAGAAGTAGACTCCATGTTAAAAGTTTAAAATGTTATGTTTAATATTCTTATAGATACATTTCTTTACTTAAATATAAAAGGTTATCGAGAGTAGTTTCAGCTATTTAACCCTTGCTTATTCTTACAATACTAATGCACTTTTTATCGTTAAAAAGTTATTTTGTTCTTTTCTAAAATTTACAGATTTTTGCTAAATAGATATACATGTACAGTATTCTTTTTTCCTTTAAAACCTGATAATCCGTCTCACAATAAAAGGACACCTTAATTTTTTTTTAAAGTTCCAGAAAGATGTTTTCATTAACACCTTTAATGACACCATAAATATTGCATTATGATTATAGATGGAATGCAGCATATGTAAACATAAGAAGCTCTCAAAGGAATTTCCTCCATTTCCATGGACAGAGGACTGCCAACACCCGTTATTAACCTGCTGCATTCGTGTATGTTGCTTTTGATGATATGTAAAATTGCTAGTATATGAATTAAAAATTGGAATACAAGAAAACAAAAGAGGAAACAAGATACATGTACTATATATTTCACAACTATTATTAAAATTGTCAAACGTACAAACTTTTGATATTCCTTTTCAATTTCAGTGTGTACTAAGGGCAGCTTCAGAAGGAAAAAGAAAATGCCCAAATCCTTCTTGTTCTGCTTTCATGAAAAAAGGCAGCAAAGAGATTGAAATACTGAAATGTATTGTTACGACAATGTTCAAGGAATATGATACGTCGTATACAGCAGAACGGCATTGTAAAACAAAAGAAGTTTTCATACGCACTTTAAACGCAACATGCATGGTGCTAGAATATGATGGAAATGCTGAAATATTCCAACTGAAAAAAGAAATTAAAGAACAAATGAATGTAGAAATAAAGTTTCAGAAGCTTTTATTTAACGGACAAACTCTTCAGGTGCGTCTTGTTAAAGTTAGTTAAAAAGAAAATTAATACTAAACATTAATAAGAGTTATTCTGATCAACCAAAGTTATTCTCAGACTCTTTTGCAAGAATTGGTAATAATGATCACATAGGACAATATTAGGATTCCTTGTTCTTCGCTATCTAAAAATCAAAACAAAACAATTTCTGAAATGTACATTAAAGAACTGTACAGCCTATATTTAGGAAAAAAAACTTCTAAATACGTTTCTTAGCAGGATTATTTGTCAACATAACAATCATAAAGCTAGTGGTTATGCAGCTTTTTGGCTCATATTACTGATTATTACTATTTTTCTCAGTTTCTTGTAACAACTGCTCACCAGAAAGTGTTTGAGGATGTTTCGCATTGATCTACTATTAACTTGTTCTGAGTCTAGAGACCCAGAGGTGACCATATAGTCAGGTAGCATCATTGGGCCCTTTCGATAACGGCTGAATTTAGTTGAGGTTCTAGGTTACACTTCTTCCAAAGTACTACCAAGTTTTCCAACCCATTCTTTGTTATATCAAAGCCTGACCTAATTTTTCTTGACTATTTAAAGAGCTCTCTCTAGGTATGTCGCTCCCATACCCATTTTTTCTGGCATCTTCCCAAGTCAAGGTTTTCTGATCAACTCCTCTCCACATCAACTTTGCTCATAACGTTTGAACGGCAAGGGCTTAGGTTTTTATAATTCCCATATATAACCCTTTTGAGAAGACCCTTTATTGGATATAAAGAACTTAGACCATTTGACCTTGGAGTTTAATTTACTTTAAAAGAAATACTAACCTTGATCATAACTTTTAAAGGGTTCGGACTAAGGTTTTCATATTTCATGTTATCTTTGTGAGAAGAACTCTTATAATAGACCAGTATCATTTACCCTTTGATCTTGACCTTGGAGTTTGACCTACTTTTGAAGAAAAAAAAACCCTTGACCATACATTTTGAAAAGTTAGTGCGAAGGATTTCATACTTCACATATTTACTTCTTGTGACAAGACCTTTCAGTGCATAGCAAGAACTTTGACCCTGACCTTTGAGTTTTGCCTACTTCTTGAAAGCTTCAGTCTTGGTCATATTGTTTAACGGTAAGGGCTAGGGCTTTCATGCTTTACATACGAGTAAATAACTCTTGTGAGAAGGCCTACTTTAGAAACCAACGAGTTTAATCCTCTGACTTGACACTCGAGTTTGGCCTACCTTTAAAAATGTTATATGGCGGACTAGCACGTTTTAATTAAAAGGTCGGAAGGGGGAATGTTTTGAGAGCTACTGGGTATTTGTTTCTTTATAAGGTCTAAAAATAACTAATTTTTAAATGAAGCATAATTTTTTTGTTAATTTACTTTTTACCTAAATAAATTAATTTTTAATCCCATCATTAAACTTAAGAAGGTAACACATAACTTTTAAAACCTCCCCCCTTCTTGATATCAGTCATTTTGACCAATATAGGCATCACATCCGGTAAAGAAAGAAGGATTTTTTCCAAGGACTTCAGAACAATACTTAGAATTATCAGCTTCAAAACCTTGAAAACCTAAAATATTGTTAAACTTTGTTTAAAATGCAAAATTTTGAATTCTGTTAAGAGGGCTAAAAAGCAACTTCCGGTAATAGAAATAAATTCATTCAACCGTTAATTAAATAACTGATTTGGCAAAGTAAAAGATGTCCCAACTTTTTTGGTATATTACTATAACCTGTATATAATTTTTACCCTAACATTAGGATGACGCGTTTCTATAAACTGTGAGTATATTTGCAGAAAAAATAATGCTTCCTACCCCACATTTGCCAGTATAAAAAGTTGAAATTTGTAAAATAATAAAGGAATGTGAGCATGTTGACCTCCAAAATGGTGGCCAACGGGGGAAAAGCTTGCCAATTTAGCGCTTTGGTAATTGTCGTCACAAAACAAGATTAATAATTTAATATGAGTATTTTTTCATAGTAATGAAGTGATAATTATATTATTCATTTATTTTAATATTTCAAAATCTCTCGATGATTAAGTTATATCTGTTCACTTCATGCTGAATAGCTACCATACGATAAACGATATAATATACTAGTAGCCGGGAAAAATCAAGGTAAATTAAAGAACCATTAAAAACTGTGTTGGTTTATGTGATTTTTAAAGGTACTTGGACACAGATTTGAAGTTAATTTTTTCTCTATAATATTACGACTTATATATTTTGATAGCATTTCACACAAAAATTAATTAAAAATCTTAATTTATTTGAAAGTTATTAACATTTATATTTTTTTGGCGGGTTGGATTGACATGTCCTTGCTATTTCACAAATATTAACTTTATTCCTAATCCTTAGGAAAAATAGCAATCTTGTTGTGTATTAATGAAAAATATTTATACTAGAGTCCAGAAAATTCAGAGTAGACATGTTCGAAAGCAAAACAAACACACAATATATTGTCAGTCCGTGCAGTTGTGGTTAGCAGACTTTGGCGATTTAACGCACCCGGTTAATCGTAAACACCAAACAATAACAGGCATTTGCCTTGTTTACAAAAACTGTGTACATATCACGAGTGTGCTCGATTTGCTAAACTCTGTACACAACGGAATGACGATACTTGTGAAGGAGTTTTACTTTCTAACATTTTACTCTGAATAATTTTTTTTTTTGGGGGGGGGATTTAAGTTTTAATATTTCTCAATAATACACAACAAGATTACCACTTTTTCTAAGGATTAAGAATAGAGTGAAAATTTGTGAAAGTGCAAGGATGTGTCAATCAAACCCGTCAAAACATTTAAAGTTTTAATATCTTTTTAATGAATTAAGATTTTTAAATAATTTTTGTGTGAAATGCTATTAAAATATATACTTCGTGATATTATACAGAAAAAATTACTATAGTAACATCAAATCTGTGTCCAAGTACCTTTAAGTAATATAAGTCACTTAATTAGCTACAAAACCACAAAATATATTAACATTTTATCACAAATTTAAATGATATGGAAGTAATAAGAAACAACAGTGTATATTGTTCACGTCAAAAAAAATATTCTCCTTATTTTTCATTTCAGAACATAGACGAAAATGGAAGAAGATGCAAACTGGAAGATTATGGTGTTAAAGCCGGGGATATAATCTATCTAGTCAAACTTTTATGTGAACTACCGTCTGATATAAAGAATGTGAAATTTCGTATCAAATGGGGTTATCCAACCACTAAGGAAACAATTTTTTGGGGGTTGATTTCTTACACAAAACATCACGAAGACTATCTAGATGCATCGTGTTTCGTTTTTAAAAACAAGGTACATATTGCTTGCGTTTATGTAGAAAATAGGGAATATGAAGGGGTTAGGCATGAAAAAGAAGATACATGGTTTTGGAAAAACATTGGAGAGCACATAATGTCTGTGTCTCTAGAAAACGTTGAAGAAGACGTTACTCATCTTTTTTTCACCCTAAGCGCGCGGGACAGAACTAGAGTAGTTAGCAATTATGTCAATCCAGTGCTACAGGTTTTTGAATCTAAAACTAACACAAGTCTTTGCAAAACATCTTTAGATGGGTTTTCTAATCAAGCTATTATTATTTGTTGTGTATATCGTGCAGAAGATTTTGTTTGGAGAATAAGTGATGTAAGACAATCATGTTCTGGGAATATTTATGATCGTAGTCAGTTAGTATCTAAAATGGTGAGCATCATAAATGACAAAACGTTCTGATTAATTATATAAAATCGTTATTTTTTCTGGAATGGAGTGCAATGTGGAAATGTCTGGATTTTTAATATAGTAGTCATCAATGTCTTATCAATACGGAAGATAAAAAGTGCAAACCAAAACTTGTTAAAAAACTAAATTACAAAAAGTAACTAATAAATAAAGGAAATTGCCAAACAAAATCAAAGATTTTTTTTTTTGCAAAATTAAAAAACCGGAAGTTTTTTAATCGATTATCAGAAAACAAAATGACAATACGAAAAAGGAAATTATAAAATGATAAAGGAAACTAAAATATATTCCCCCTCACGCACTGATTGAAGTACAAGTTATTTTAACATAGCAGTCTGGAAATTTTCATCATTATGGCCTTGAACCCTATGTGCCAATCTAGGTATCGGGAACTGGTATGAACAGCGTTAAGACAAGAATACTCTCTCTCTTTCTCTCTTTCTCTTGGACTTTTTTCTCATCAACAAATTACCTGGTACATTTGCGAATCCCTTTACAATATATCGGAATTATTAAGTTGAGTTTAAAACAAAATGAGTCTCATTTTTTTAGAATTATATTTTGCCGTTGAATTTGTTATGATTAATTTGCACTACATATTTTATACCCTTATGATCAATGGAGTTTTATGAAGAGACTTACTTTTACATTAGACAGCTGACTTTTACATTTAAAATAATGGAGTAAGTCATTGTTTAAATTGTTAAAGTCAGTAGTCGATTGTAAAAGTAAGTCTCTTCATAAAACTCCAATAAGACCACAATAAAGTCTTGAATTATTTCAGAATATTGTACGTGACGATAGTTATGTAATTTTGTTTCAGTAAAAGCTTCTAAAATGTTTTTCCATCGCAAATATGAACAACCGAGGTTTTTTATTTAAATATTCTCTCTCTTTTTTAATTGAAATAGTAAAAAATAAATTTTCAACAAAATTTTCTCCTGTCAACATGTACGTCCAAAAATAAGGTCACCTGCATTAGTTACAATGTTCAATCTAATGTTAATAACCGAAAACCACTATTTAGAACGTCGGTAAAAATTTTAACTTTGAACCTGATAATATTTCCTATCAAATTTATTGAAAAATATTTACTTAACTAATTCAATATTTATCTTTGTGTTATATATAAACCTATCAAACCTTGAGTCCAGCCTTGTATTTTATACTAAGTCTTATGATTTTGTCAAATGTTTGAGTTGAAATTAAATAGTAATTATTAAATCCAAAAATAAATAATTACATTGCTTGGAGAATATGTAGGTCATCATTTTTTTTTCTGTACGAACTTCATGATTTCTGAGATTAAAGTTGATTTAAAAAAATCTATTTTGTTGTGCTTATGATAATAAAAATAAAGAGAAACACAGAGATTGATACCGGTTTATGGTACAATTTGTATGCCACTTCTATTATGTAAGAATGAAAGAAAATTATATTATTTTAAACGTTTATGGTTCTATCTCTTCTCTTCAGATCTAAAACGTTTTAATTAAAAAAGTTTGAATGTTTATTTATTTACTGTCTTAAAGATTGCTGAGATGCTTTGTTACAACGCAAAATGTGATACCGATATCATCGCAAAATATAATATATCAACGCAAAATGTAATAAACCCGGACTATTACATTTTGCGTTATTACATTTTGCGTCGAGATCAACACAAAATATAATGATGCAAAATGTTTTGAATTATTACATTTAGCGTTGTTATATTTTGCGTCGAGAATAAGCAAAAGGCAAGAACGCAAAATGTAATAACATATTTTTGGTTAGGCAGATTAATTACAATTTACAATAGAGTATTGACAGAAAAAAGAATAATGAAACAAAAGGGAAAAAAAACAAATTTATGCAGATTTCAATAAATCGAATTTATAATATACCGATTTAATTAGCTTAATTAGATACATGTATTTAAATGAGTTTAATATTAAAATTATAGGAGTTGCAAATAAGAAACGTGCGTGTGGGGCGGGGTTGTTGTTGTTGGAGAGGATAATTTAATTGACCAGTGTCAATCGAGTAAAACAACTTTTCATTCATACTGGCGGGCGAAAATACGCAGGTATTTTAAGGTCTTTCCACCCTCACAAATTTAGTGGTTCAAAGTACAAAACCTGGATCTATTTTCATGTAATATAGTTTAAATTTACCAATTACATGCATAGGAAAAAAAGTATAGGTTGCCATGTTATTTGAAATGAAAGACATACGAGGGTTGTCCCGTAAAATCGTGGACAAGTTGTCTAGTGTGAAAAATAAACATCACTGCGTTCTGAAATGTTCACTAATATTTAGTACATATTTTAGTAATATACATAGCAAATTTCAGATAAATATATGCATAAATAAACAAATTATGAGATTTTATGCCTTGTTTTGTATCACCTTACGGCGCATGGATTATAACGTCAAAGTGTCTAAATCAGCGTCATGTTTTATCTTTGCTGAAAATGAAGTTGGATGAGTCCGACTTAAATTTAGGAATTTCATTCATACACATTCTTTAGTCTCCATAAACAGTCGAAGAACCAAAATTGGCACCATTATGCGATCTTCTTAAGATTTATTAGTAAGTTACGGACAATATTCTCACCATCATTCAACTAATAGAAAATCTCATATCGGCGGTCTACTGTAACAGCGTCTTTTGCTATAACAATAGGAGTTTGTCCCTATGTTTTGTACTCCCCAGGGTCTCGATCAAAAAATACTTCGCTAAGAAAACTCCCATTTCATTTGTATATTTAAGATACGGTGATATTTCTTCTATGGTCATTTCAAGTCTCTTAAGGTGTCATTACAACATCGAAATAAAACTGAACTGCTCTCCGGTGCGCCGTAACGTCATAAAACGTCGCCATTTTTCGTGTGTTGTGTTTACCACTTTCTCATTTCGAATGCTCGAGAAACTGCCAAAAATTAACCAAATGCCTTGAAATTTTTACAAAGACTACAAAATTGATTGTGGAATTGAATTAGGATAATTTTAATCCAAATCATATGTATTTAAAACTTTTATTTTGAATTCAAAATTGTGTATTCTTTAATAAAACCTTAGTTTTTTGACCGTGCGCCGTAGGACAATACCCCGTGCTCATTCAAGCATAATAAAATCTTTATTTTTGCCTATATTTTATCAAAAAAATTATCATGCACTTAAATATGATAAATAAACATTTACTGAAATTTTCAGCTTAGTGCGCCCATTACTTTTCGAGAAAAACGTTTTGTCCACGATTTTATGGGACAACCCTCGTAAATAAACAAAAATATGGAAAAAAAATTGTTTGCATTTTGTAAACAGTACTATAAAAAAAAATGGTTCAAAGAAAAAATTCTGAAGCTGAAAGTTCCGAAATTTCCGGTTTTGCCACGATCCCCCAGTGTCCGTTCAAGATTCAAATTTATTAAAACTTTGAATTAATTTTTTTTTTTTTGCCTTATAAGATAAATGATAATGAGTAAGAATTTTGATAAGCGCAGGGAAAAGACTTGTAAAGTGTAAACTTCAAAGAAGTGTCAAGTTTTGCAAAGTCTGTATCGGTTACTGTAGAGACGGATGCCAAATGTTACCCCCCCCCCCCCCCCCCCGTCCCCAAACGTATGCAAACGAACAATCTTATCAAAATTAGATGTTAGATCTGCTTTCATACTCGCTACACGCGAATAGACTCCATTTCAACTCGTTGGATAAAGCCAATATCAAATCACACCATATATATATTCTCTATATACAATGTATTGAGATTTTATTTTTTGCGTTTAATGCAATCATAAAAATTAATAATATATGTTTTATTACATATAGTTTTATTACATTTTGCAATGTCTTTAAGGCAAAAATAAAATAACAAAAAATGTAACAACGAAAAAGCACGTCATTACATTTTGAGTTGATCTCGACGTAAAATGTAATAACGCAAACATAATTAATACAATAATCCAAAATTATGTGATTTTGTTTTTGCTTAATTACATTTTGTGCTGATCTCGACGCAAAATGTAATAATACAAATTGTAATAATCACAGTTTATTACATTTTCGTTCTTATTACATTTCGCGATTGGAATAGAACCCCATCATATAACCACTTTGAAATTTTATTAAATGATCCATCAATTTGATAGCATTCTATGCGCAAAACATATTTACACCATCAATACACATGCATGAGACGGTATGTGGCTATATGCATGTAATATAACTCGCAAGGTATCACTGAAAAATCTTAATTAATTGTTAATTTAGGATGAAGTCATCACATAAATATTATGATTGACTATCTATAGCACACCAAATTCACAAAAAGGAGCTAAACATGGTTTCACAGTCGATAATCTATGTTTATCGGTTGTAAACTATATAGTTTACGGACTGTAAACTTTAGTTAACACCGTAAATCTATATTTTAATCTGTAAACCATAGTTTAAGCGATAATCTATGTTTCACAACCGTAAACTATACTTAACAGCGAAAATAATCTATTGCAATTGCAAAACATAGATTATATGATAAATACAGTTTCACGATTTGTAAACAATGGTTTACAACTCTTAACTATAGTTAACGATCTGATAAATACCAGGTATAGTTTCACGATTTGTGAAGCTATGATTAACAACTCTTAACTATAGTTTACGATTGTAAACTATAGTTTACAATCGTTAATCTATGTTTATCAACAAAATCTAATGTAAACGGTTAATTGCAGACAGATGAAATTAGATTAGCATTCGTAAACTATATCGTTAACAACCGTTAAATATAGTTTTACAAATGGAAACTAAAGTTAATGAATTGTTAACTGTATTAAGCTCATTTTTGTGAATTTGACATGCCATGAATATCTTGTCTGATTTGATTTCACAAGCTCTTCTAATTCCGATACATTGGGCCGATATATCAGTCTGAATAGCAGTTTATTTGAACCGTGTCCCGTTATGCCTAGGTCACATTTGACCTGATGGTCCCGCGACCAAATTATTTTGGTATTGTCAGCTGAAAGAACATGGCTGGCCGACACGAATATCGGGGGACACATTGCATGCATAGCACGCACATAATGTCAAGGGATACCGATGACTTGAATAAATAATAGAAAAAAAATATTTTCTTCAGAAATTAGCAATATCTTTCATAAATCTATATTCAAGTTGGTAATGTTATTGTTTGCAAGGTAAAGTGGGAAAATTTTGTAAGATTGTGAGACAATTTTTAAAAAAATTGTGCAAAATTTGGTAAAGAATTACATTGAAAAAGGACAAAAAGGTGCATATCTAAGCAGCAAAGAAAGCTTGAGATTTCTTTATATTTTACGGATTTATTATTTATGTTATTTCCATCCAAATAATTTATATTTATATAAACTTCAAAATTTTGTTTATGTTTTGTATCCCTAAAATTATAACTTGGACCGATGAACACAGAATTGGTTGGCCGACAAAAAAGAGGTAAAAATCAGACAAGACAACGGGCGATGAACTGCCGACTGCCAACTGAGGAATTGAATTTTTGCTTCAAAACCCATCGGCCTTTGGTCGTTTTTGGAAATGTGACTGGGGTTTTACTAAGCGACATCGTCCGAGTTAGACTATATGTGCACGTTATAGGTAAAACCATTTCAAATAAAATTTAGCATTTACACTTTATCAAATAAATAATGTTATTTTACATTTAGTTTATAATTTAATGCCTTTGTACATAGATATATTATCATTTCATGCTGCCCTAAAATTGAGCCGATCCAAGCAACCTCCTTTTTATGCTCAATTTTCACCCGCATGTTCAAAAAATCTATAATTGCACGATTAGAGAGTATTTATATTATACTATTCTGACAGGTATGCTTTCTGTGTTTTTTCTTATTTTGAATTGCCTCAATATTACACATTAAAATCATTCTATAGCTTGTATTGATTTGATTTACCTGATAAACAAAAATATCAAGAAAAAAAAAAGATCGCTACATCTCTGAGTCGAAGTCCAACCGTTTTAAATGGGCTAGCAAGATAAATATGAAAAATTTCCTATGATTTTAACTTGTTTTGAAAGTACTTGACATCAATATACAAATAGGCACTGATATGACAGTATTTTGTACTTTAGAGCGTGACTTGTACATCAATTTTCTAAACAAATAGTCATATCTGTACAAAGTCCTTTTTTAAATAAATCACTACAGACACGTAGCAACGGGGTAGGGGTTGAAGGGGGGGGGGTTGACGTTGGGGATTGGCATTGAAAAAAGTTTTCAAAAACGATGCTACGTGGCTGCACTGTTAATGCAAACTATTCCAAAATAAACAGATACTTCACAAATTAAGGGTACTTACCACAAACAAAAAAATGGATGCGCGGGTTGAAATATATTTTTTTGACTGATTTTGATTTGTAATGACATAAATAATAAATCTCTGAAATATAAAGAAATCGTAGGTTTTCCTTGGTGCTTAGATTTGAGTTTTATTTTGCCTTCTATATAATTCCATACAAAATTTTGCACAATTTTTTTAACTTTATGACAAAATCTTATAAAATTCTCCCACTCTACTTGGTAAACATTATTCAGGTTGTCAATTGAAATGTAAATCTATGAGAAATAATGCTGGTTTCTGAAAAAAAGTTTGTTTGTGATATTTATCCTTAATATATGGTCCACTTATAACAACACTAAATGGTTAGAAAAAGTTTAACTTTAAATTTTTCCTAGAGTTAAACTGATGATAAGAGATCAATATTTTTTTATTTACAAAAATGAATAAAATCTGAACAACTTTGTTTTCAGCACTTTTATTAGTTTTCTATAGTAAATATTAATTTGATTTTAAGTCTACATATTCCCTTTTTGGTCTTTATTGAAAAAAGACTAGTATGATAATTATAAAAATCATTCTGTATGTTATTTCCTTTCACTGGGGCGAATTTTGGCTCACTTGTCTCATACCGATTGTTTGGCTTTTGTTTTGATTAAATAAAAACAGTGTATTCCGTCTATTTCATCAATACAGCACGGCGGTCGTGACCGGTCAGCAGGAGATGCTTACTCCTTCTACGCATCTGATCCCATCTCTAATTTCTAAGGGTTCTTGTGTATTGTTTTAATTAGATCAGTCGCTGTTCGTTACCTTCGCCTTTTTAACTTATAATCTAAAAGTAAAATATACATGTAGGAGTATTAAGCACAAAAGGCATTTCGAATAAAATGGTCAATGTTCACAGACAACAGTTTATATTAAAGGTATAAATGTTTTCTGAAAACTATGGAACGCCGTAACTGCCTTATGTGGATAACTTTCATTATATGCTGGTATTTTATCATTATATGCTGGTATTTTATCATTATATGCTGGTATTTTGTCATTATATGATGGTATTTTGTCATTATATGATGGTATTTTATCATTATATGCTGGTATTTTGTCGTTATATGATGGTATTTTGTCATTATATGATGGTATTTTGTCATTATATGATGGTATTTTGTCATTATATGATGGTATTTTGTCATTATGTGATGGTTTTTTGTCATTATATGATGGTATTTTGTCATTATATGATGGTATTTTGTCATTATATGCTACTACTTTTCATTATACTACTTTTCATTATACTACTTTTCTTTATACTACTTTTCTTTATCCTACTTTTCATTATTTGCTTCTACTTTTTCGTCATTATTTCTAGTCTCGATCATCCAGACGCTTGTCTCTAGCCTAGACTTGCAGTACGAAATCGAGGATCAAACAGACAAGCCAGTCTAGGGGCGCACTTGGAGGAGGTTTTGGAGTCGCACTTCTGTTTCACTTTATCTGATCGGTTGATTCTGATATAGTTTAAATATCTAACCAATCAGATAAAGCGAAACAGAAGTGCGATTCCAACACCTCCTCCAACGCTGCCAATGGAGAAAATTTTATGTATCCGATTAATAAATCGTCCGATTACTGCATATTTAACATTAATGGCGGGGTTTAGGTTAAATACTTCAGAAGGAGAACATCTCCCTGACAGAGTGCTTGCAAAATTATGATAGGTAACACTATTATTACCTTGGATATCTGTCTCGAAGCGGGGACCCCCCCCCCCCCCCCCCCCCCCGTTTGTTTACCAGGCACCAGGGGGGGGGCTGCTAGTGGCCAACTTTTTCAAAGCCAACTTACTATCACTTACCATTTTTTCCCTACAATCCTTGATATCACTATACTATGGTTAAAAAGTGGGAGGAGGGGGGGGGGGTACAACCATCCTATCAATGAACATTTACTATAGTAAAGGTTATGTTTGGGAAAAAGGGGGGAGACTGCCCCCCCCCCGCCCTCCCCCGGTTGCTACGTCCCTGTTTACAACATTTGTTTCTCACCTTTTGTAATTTTATTATACCGAATAGGGCCATTCTTTAAACGTGAGAAAAAATACAATCTACTTGTATATGACGACATATATATATGTGTTTGACGGGGAAATTTTATATTTTCGATGTTTTATACACTCTTACATTTTTGTCATTAAAAAAAAGAGGGGGGGGGGGTATTGTCCATACTTCAGATGCCTGTGTTTCAGACAGCCGGGCGATGACCCGGTTCACTTTTATCACATGACCTATTGACCCGGTTAGTGTCGTTAAAACGAGTGAAAAATAAGCCAGAGATGGCTGGTATTGGTGCTGTTGCTGTAAAAATTTCTCTGAACACACGAGGACAACGATTTAGTGGATATATTTCGACAAGCGTCTGGAATCGAGACTAGAAATAATGACGAAAAAGTAGTAGCATATAATGAAAAGTAGGATAAAGAAAAGTAGTATAATGAAAAGTAGTATATTGAAAAGTAGTAGCATATAATGACAAAATACCATCGTATAATGACAAAATACTATCATATAATGATGAAATACCATCATATAAAGACAAAATACAAGCATATAATGATAAAATACCATCATATACTGACAAAATACGATCATATATAATGACAAAATACCATCATATAATGATGAAATACCATCATATAATGACAAAATACCATCATATAATGATAAAATACCATCGTATAATGATAAAATACCATCATATAATGACAAAATACCATCATATAATGATAAAATACCATCATATAATGATAAAATACCATCATATAATGACAAAATACCAGCATATAATGAAAGTTCTCCACATAAGGCAGTTATGGCGTTCCATAGAAAACAGTTGTTTTATAGGATCTCTACTGTAGTTTACTTGACAATTTTTTTTTAAATAATACTTTAGAGGACTGATAGATCAATTTATGCATATATTTTTCTATCTATATACAAAGAACATTTAATTAATGACCAACTTTTAATTCCCAACATTCTTGAGGCACTTTTTGCTTGCAGTATATTCTTCATTATAGAGGAAGTCAATGCTAAGATGTTTATAAATTGTTCGTTAGCCAACCAAACAAAAATGATACAATTGACAGAGATTATTAAAACATAACGATTGTGCAGATTTCAATTTTTGTGAATAAGAATCGAAATCTACTAAATTGTGAGCTGAAAGATTTCTTAATCTATAAAGACTTTGTTTGTGTAAAAACAAAACATGTATGTACGCATAATAATTATACTTAATTTCTTCTTCCTTCAAGTTCTTTTTACAGAATAAAACTTTTTAACTGAGATTAATGATTTAATGGCACATAGCACAAATACATGCTGCAAGAAAACTGTGAACTGCACACATGGCTATTTTTTGTGTCAGATCACAAGGTTTTGATCAATGTGCATCTTGATAAATTCGAGAAAAAAAACGGTCGAGTGGAGGCCTTTACGTACTTGTTAGCCTGCTGATAACACTTGCCAGAATCAAACAATGAGCTCGAATTTTATCTTACATGTTTCTGAATTTCGTTGAAGAAGTTTGTGATATTCGTGGAAATTATTTTGTTAAGATGTTTTAACTCAATTCAAATTCATAAAAAATCAACATTTGAAATACTTTTAATGAAACATCTTACAGTATTCAATATCCTCATTTCTTAAATTCATACTCCAAAGACTATGCAAAAGTAAAAATGTTTCTTTGAAAGACAACCTTTTGTACAACCGTTTATGTGGGGTTTTTTTATAATCTGATGTTTAAAATAAAGACATGACATTGAGTACATTGCTTTACTTGTAGTAGACAATAAGAAATAAGTAAAAAAAACATTTTACTTTTTATTTTATTTGCATTTATAATTTGAAGAGATAGTACAATAAAAAGTTTTTATAAAAATTAAAGTTCTTATTACTTTAAACTATTTATGAACTAAAAAACTTCAATAATTACATGTTCACCTATTTATTCGAAACAAATGTCATTTGCTATTGATAAAGATGAATTCTCTGATCAATGTTCGCGTCACAAACACCCACATGTAAATTTAAGGTCAGGTTCTCCATTTTGTACCCCAACGATAACCCCCCCCCCCCCTTCATGAATCTTTTAGAATCTGTTTGAAAGGTTTTGACTTTCGTTATTATGCTCATTTTTTTTAAAAAGCAATTGTTCAAGACTATATATTTTAGTAATTGCTTTCATAAGGTATGTCTAGGTCATTACAATTTCTTAGCCAAAAATTTAAATTTTATATTAACATTTTATGGGGGTGCTTTGACTAGCATTCGGTAGACATAGATTATTTTCAGCAAATATATATATGTTCATTTATTTGAAAAATGTTGTTCAGACATAGCATCTGAAGTATTTTTGAAAATATACATCCATTTCAACATTGACTTATTCAAAATTGAAGAATAATACAATTAAATAAAATGTTAGTAAGAAGAAGATATTTCTTCAAGCATTGGACCAACGGATTGGAAAATAAGAAGTTGATCATACATTGAAAAATAAGAATCATTGTATATATAGATAAATAGAAATGAACTATGCAAAAAATGATCTATCAGCTCTTTTAAAAATGATAGAATCATGGGCAGGGTCAAAGTATAGATTTGGGTTCAGATTGTAACATACACAAAATAAAGTTGCTTTCAATAAGTCTCCTACAAAATTGAAAAAAAAATCCCAACAAACTGACAATGCCTTTAGACCACCTTTTTTACAATAAATGATAAGTTAGGATGCTTGAACATTCTTCATTTACAGAATAAATTTCTTTTTAAAAGCTCTTTTTTTATCCAGATAAATTGTTAAAAGGCAAAAAGCACAAATACTTGCTTCAAGAAAACTATTGAAAGAATAGTCTGCAGCAATTTGTACACTTCCAGGTGAAATGGACCAGTCCCAGCTATTGCTGTATTCTTTTGATTTGCATCATGAATTACTAGTATGCAAGAATTTATTCAGACTGGTAAAATTTGCTTCTGGTAGAACACATGAAAGTCTTCAGTCCAAATGACTAATAGGAATAGTTAGTTTTCCGAAGCTTTGATATTATACATGTATGTTCTCAAGCTCATGCATTATTTCAAATAAATGAAAGATCATGAAATACAATGAAGATTTTCAAAAATATGAACCAAAGCCATTCCAGACAACTTACCCCAATAATTGACATCATAGGAGGATGAGGCATTCTCTCTTTATTGGAATTTTAGAAGATCTTGCCGAAAATCTTAAATTAATATGTAAACATGTAACGTCAACTTTAGATAGGGTCGATCAATAAAAACGTGTAAAATTGGATAAAAATTTCACTAAATACATTAATTTTCTAGCTATTTGGTAATTATACGTGTTTCCTAAAACAGTCAGTAGCATGTTTCTATTGAACGGTTTGGGAAATGATACGTTGATTTACCTAAAGAGACCCAAATGGAACCCAAATGAACCCAAATGGAAATCATTCGGGCCCAAATGGAAATAAAATGGACCCAACTGGAATTCAAATGGAATTTTAAATAAGTTTTTCTGAGAATTTATAAATTTTTACTTGTAAATAAATAACTGTTTTGATTTTTAAAAGTGTTATGTAGCATAGAGAAATATATCTTTAGCTTAAAGAGATGTCTATTTGACTTAAAGAGATATCTTTATACCTTAGATCCATATATCTTTAAACAAAAGAGGTATCTCTTTTTATAAGAGAGATACTTCTATTCAGAGAGATATCTTTAAAAGCTAGAGAGATATCTCTTTGAGCGAGAGAGATATCTCTTTAAGCGAGAGAAGTATCTCTTTAAGCGAGAGAGAAGAGTAAGAGACTCTGAGATATCTCTTTAACAAGGTTAAAAGAGATATCTCTCTTTTTTAGAGATATCTCTTTATATTTTCAAAGCGATATATATTTAAAAGCTAAAGAGATATCTTTTTTAATGAAAGGGATATCTTGAAATGATGCTTAAAATAGAATAATTAACGCTACCCTTGAAAACGAAAGTGAAACAGGAGGTGGAGTCTCTGAAATAGTTTCGATGTTATAAGAAAACAGACTGAGCAATTAGCAATTACCCAGAATAATACATGTACTGTAGGCAAAAATACTATACATCCTTTACAACTCTTTTAGACACTTTAGAAAATATCTCTTTCAGTCTAAGAGATTTTTCTTGGGATAAACTGAGAACGATATCTCCTTTACTGAGAGAGATATCTCTTTAACTTGGAAAGACATCTCCAGAGAGAAAGAGATATTTCTCTAGGTGAAAGAGATATCTTTTCCTGTTTAGAGATACCTCTTTTCACGAAAAAGATATCTCTAAAGGAGAATGAGATATCTTTTCAAGTGGAAGAGATATCTCTCTAATAAAAAGAGATATCTCTCTAATAAAAAGAGATATCTCTCTAAGTGAAAGATATCTCTCTTAGTTTAAGAGACATCTTTTTCTCATAGAGATATTTCTTAAAAATGAGAAAAATCTCTATTTTTAAGGAATATCTCTCTAAAATGAGAGATATCTCTATAATTTTATGATAAATTTTATTTTCCCAATAAATAGAAAAAGGGCTTGCCAAATAAATACCTTGTACATGAAATTCCTGATTTCACTAATTACTGTGTATTATTGCACAAATAGAAAAAAATAATGATCATCAGCCCTTTAAAAACGTTACAATCATGCATGGGAGGGGTTTATGAAAGGAGTTAGGTTATGATCAAAATAGAACAGTAGTTTTTTTTCTCACAGAAGTGACACACTCGTAATTCTTAAGATACCGTCGATGTGTTTTGACCGATTTTTATAATAGGCATTCATACATTTTAAGGTCCAGTTTTGTGTCCAAAAAGCTTGGACTGCTGGAAATAAAAACGTCTTCTATATTCTTCATTTACAGAGTTTTTGGACTAATATTAATGATTTGGAGACAAATCATGGTGCAAGAAAATAACTTTTCATGCACTGCATACATGACTATCTTTTGTGTCAGTTTCAAGGTTGTGATCAATGTGCATTTTGATAAATCCGAGAAAAAAAGCGGTCGAGTGCAGACATTTTCAATCTTTGCCACCCACTTGATATCCACTTGTGATAATCATATGATTATTTTATCTTTTTAAACTGCTCCATTTTCTTATTAAATAATAATTTGTACAAATCGTTATACTTCTTTTAGAAAGATGTTTTAATCTATTTTAAAATAAAACTCAGGGGCCCGTTTTACAAAAGGACTTACGACTTAAGACCAAGAATAATTATTCATATAACTTTTTAATTAACATTATATCGAAAATTATTTTAAACATTTTAAAAAGAATGTTGTAAGATATTTTTACACAGACAATTTAAAAGAGAATTATTAATTTTGCAAAATTTTACAATAATCTGAAGGTTTTGGTCTTAGTCGTAAGTTCCTTTGTAAAACGGGCCCCTGCATTTCATGTAGTCTTTATGCGACGTACGTTTAAAGAAATTCCAATATCTTCAATTTTACAATACATCTTCTACACACACCCAGGTTAACGCAAAAGTCAAATTCTTTCTTTTCTTTGACGACCTTTAGTAATGTCATTAATTTACATTAAATCTTGAACTTAATAATTGCAAATAGAATACGCTCGTTCATTTGCAAAGAAATCAGTATTTGTGAACTAGGATTGCTTATTCTATCTTAAGGACCCCTGCCCTCTAAAAGAGGCTTGAAGATTGAAATCTCGCAAAATAATAAGGCCAAACTCTTTAATTTCCTAGTGTTGTATTCTTGGAGATTTCTTGGAGATGTTCATAGGACATGAATGCCAACAGAGTGTACAATAGTAACGCAACATAGAAATTTTTATTAGTGTACATGACGTTTGATGAGAATATCTTCTCCAAAATTAAAATTGAAACATAAAAAAATGGACAAATTCTCACCCCATTACCGGGTGTGTAAAGTTTATAAGCTTACATAATAATAGCAAGGTCGCAGGAAAGTGCAATGTTAAAAGTTATCGATAAAGTTTGAATAGCTCTAACTAATATGGATTAGCACATTTTGATAAAAATATCTTGATTTGTATATTAAAAACTGTCATCAGTATTTATTCATAGAGAAAGTTTGATTAAAATGTCAATATAATTTCTTTGAACATAAACTGTTCCGGTGCAAAGCATAGGTCAAAATTGCAGCTCTCCATGGCAAATGATGGCGACTCTATATGAGTGAAATATTCTGGAGGGGAACATTAAACAACAAACATGAAATTGGGCTTAACACAAAGCTGGACGGAAGAACGGAAAAGGGGCAGGTCAAACTCTCTATGTCCCTGCCAAAAAAAAATTTAATTTGAAAATGTAACATATATATTATGAAACATCCTGTAAGTACATGTTCCACATGTTTTCGTGACAAACAGAATCAGGTGTTTTGATAAAAACGATACATCTGATCGAAGTTTGTGTCTACTACAGCTGTAAGATAAAGCTGAAGTTTCCCATTTCGTACCCCTGTAATACCGGTAATTACCTGTTTCTTCAACATTGCACAAGATTTGTATGATATACTTTTACATTTATTTGTATTATTATTTATATATGGTTTTCTCTTTAAAAACAATGTTTAAAAATATTATATTTTAGTTTGTTTTTTTTTAAATGTCCGGTTAATGAGATTCATAGCCAAATAAGATGTTCTTTTCATATTGAAATCTTAAATAAGCGCATTTTTAACAAGTATCCAGTGTACTTTACATGTATTTGATTAATGTCTGCAATTTTTGTGCCCCTGTAATCAATGTTCGGATACATGTATATATATAGTTTTTGTCCTGTCCGTCAAGCTGTCTGTTAGTCAACAAAAACTTTAACATTGACAATTACTTATGAATGGGTGGGGCTTTGGATTTCACAGGTGTATTTTTTCTGACAAGACCTTTCTTTAAGTACCACCAAGTTTGATCTCTTGACCTAGGAGTTTTACCAATTTTTTAACCAGAGATTATTCGACAAGCTAAATATTGTGCATTATTTTTGAATAGTTGGTGCTAACGGCATCACACTTCACATGTGTATCCCTCGTGACAAGACTTTCTTTTGAGGTACCATCATATTTGACCTTGGCCTTAGAGTTAAAAACAGTAACCTTGGTCATTGCTTTTGAACAGTTGGTACTTAGACTTTCATAAGTTGACACAATAAGTTATAGAGTACTTGTCTACTTGAAACTAAAGACATAATGATAGAATTTGTCAACAAAAAATGAACCCAAGGGTTGACATTAGTGTCTGTGTTTATGTCAAGGTAATAGAATAGAGAGCTTGTACAATAATCCTCATGTCCTTAAAATCAAGCATTGCATGATTGAAAGTATTCACAAAAATATCTCTTAATTGGCTTGTTCATTTAAAAACTGTGCAACAATTTCCAAATATAATTTTGAATATTGTGTACTGTAAATCACTTTTTATTCGCCAGAACTTAAATTTTCGCATACTTACGCGAGACGGTCAGCTCGCGAAAATTTCATTCTCATGTATATAAGTATTTCTTAAGATAAAGCAGTCATGATCATCACAATACTTGAAAATTTTGTCTCGCTAATAAAGAGTAAATGGAGACCTCGCGAAATTAAGATGTCGCGAAAATAAAGTGATCTACAATATTAGAATATGTCATAAAACACACATATCTTAGGATACTTCATGTATTGTATTCAAAATTCACAATTTAATAACCTGTTTTAACTTGCTTAACGAGGCCCGATCTACTTGATCTGCGCATACGTTTTAACGCAGCGTCGACTCAGGCACGTCACAATACCCTTGACTGCCGTCACAATTGAACACAATAACGTCACAGTTAAAATGACGTCAAATTGCGCTAAAATGTTTCGCTGATCTTGCTTACCTGGTGGCTCTATAGAATATGCATTGAAAGCTGGCATTTCTATTATTTTTTTTTAAATATTCAAATTAATAAACAACTTTGGAACCTAATTAATTTTGAGGGATGAATTTTTTGGTACAGATTCATTAATTTTATTCTGTTTTATTTCAATTTGTGAGTTTAAAAAAACAAACACTGCAACTAAAAGTAAACGATTTTAGTCTTTCTCTTTGAATATGTTGAAGTGTTTATACACACTCTTTTTATTGCGGACTTAAATATGCATGGATTATCTTCAGTTTTAATAAGTAAAATAAGTCTATAAATCATTTAAATTGAACCGCCGAAATATTTTATTTTTCTATATATTACATGATATTAGTAAAAATTGCAGTTTTGTCGCCCTTAACCCCCCACTCCCTCTACCCCTTTTTTCCACGTAAAACAACGTCGCGTGTTAAGAGAAAAATAAAGCATGGCGAGAAAACTATTTCATAATGTAAGAATTATTTATTTTTTTTTAGAAACTAATACATTATTGTAATCGTTTGTTGGTGTTATGTAAACCCATTGCGACCTATAAAATACGTAGTTGGATAGAATAAATCCAAATTTGTGTTTTGACATGCCCCCTTTTCACTGCAATAAAGGCTACCTCCAATTTTCTTTTCATTTTTTATAAGAAGAATGAAAATTGCATGATATATGTGAAAAACAACGAATTTCATCATGAATTATTTTTAAATTTGTAAATTTCTTTGTTTATTGAATAGTTTTAGTATGTAATTGTGTATAAAAACACGAAAAATGGTCCATATCTTGACAGTGCCCCCATTTCACTACAATAAAGGCAAGGTAACAAAATTTCAACCTAATTTTTCTAAGCATAAAACATACAAGTATATTTCCAAGAATTAAAATTTTTTATCATTCCGTTTTCGTAATTTTCAACTAGATCGGGCCTCGTTAATGTCACGATTTATACATTTTTGATATCCTTTTATTTCAGGTTCACCACACCTTTCTAGGTGGAATATAAAGTTCTAGATGGAAAAGGAAGTACTAGTACATATGTGATTAACATACTACATAATGCATTCATACATATTCATTGAAAGTCAATGCGCACATTTAATAACAATTTGTTCACAAGTCAATAAATTAATGTTTAGAATATTTACATCTCATTTTCTGATTTAGCAAATTAATTATCTTGATATTTATTACTGTAAAAATAATAATAAATAATAAATCATAAGTACAAAAATAATCTTTTTCTAACCCTAGCAAACCTTCAAATACAAATCTACATGCATCATACTGAGAAATTAATCACAATACGAATTCATTTATAATAATGATTACAAATATTAAGTCATTATAAATGACAGATATGGATTTCATCTACGCATTTTTATGCAAATTTGTTCCAAAATGCACTTTATGATTTGTTAATGGATATGTTTGTAAATACTGTCACAGTGGATTCTAATTATCCATTCTGGTCACGTGTCCATGTTGGCCAGAATTCTGGAGACCTCTGACCTTTGACTTGAGGTCATGTGTTGTGTGATGTGGACAATAGAATCCATGGCAACCTCTGGATTGTTTTGTATCAAACTGAAAACAGAAAAAAATGTGTTATTTTTTTATAAACTTAAAGTAAATAGCATAAGTTTATCAATTAAAGGGAGACAATATGAAAATCTTTTGTCAAAAACATGATTAATTATCTTGATATTTATTACTGTTAAAATAATAATAAATAATAAATCATAAGTACAAAAATAAGTACAAAAATAATCTTTTTCTAACCCTAGCAAACCTTCAAATACAAATCTACATGCATCATACTGAGAAATTAATCACAATACGAATTCATTTATAATAATGATTACAAATATTAAGTCATTATAAATGACAGATATGGATTTCATCTACGCATTTTTATGCAAATTTGTTCCAAAATGCACTTTATGATTGGTTAATGGATATGTTTGTAAATACTGTCACAGTGGATTCTAATTATCCATTCTGGTCACGTGTCCATGTTGGCCAGAATTCTGGAGACCTCTGACCTTTGACTTGAGGTCATGTGTTGTGTGATATGGACAATGGAATCCATGGCAACCTCTGGATTGTTTTGTATCAAACTGAAAACAGAAAAAAATGTGTTATTTTTTTATAAACTTAAAGTAAATAGCATAAGTTTATCAATCAAAGGGAGACAATATGAAAATCTTTTGTCAAAAACATGATTTTTTAGTTAAGTTTAATATATATAACAACAGCATGTATCAGAATTTCTGGCCTGTGAGACCAAGCAATTACTAACGGTATATTTAAGTGATGTTCAAATATCTGAATCTATTGATATTCAAATGAAAGAAATGGCAATTTTGAATTGCAGCATTTAACATGAAAAAAAATCTAAATTGTATAAGTACGAGGATCGTCCCGTGAAATCGTGGACAAGTTGTCTAGTTTAAAAAATAATCATCACTGCGTTCTGAAATTTTCACTACTTTTTAGAACTTATAATATGAATATATATAGCAAATTTCAAATAGATATAGGGTGAATTCACCATGCATCGGATACCCTTGTACTTCAACAAGTTCTAGCGATATCGCTACCGACGGAAAATTATCAAAATGGAGTTTAACATTTAGTTTGTGATTAAAATAACAATTTAGGGCACAATTATATGCCATATATTGAGAAAAAATCGCCAGAAATCGAGTTTTTAGAAAAAACTAAAAATTCACCATGGATCGGACATTGTTCACCATGCATCAGACAGACGGTATGGAGACCGGAAAAATATCATACCTTTATCACAGTGCTTTAAAATCCTTGATATGGATATATTTTCATCTTTTATCTCAGAAATAACCCTCAACTTTAATTTAATCGACGATATTATTGCACAAATGTAGAACGATTGTCGAGACCTCACTCTGCCTTAGAAATGCTTTAAAATGCTTATAATGCCGTAATTCGCACCTTTTTTCTCATGGTTTATCATACTCTGGTTTGTAGAAATAAATTGAGTAAAATTCCAGACGTCATATATCGATAACATGTATTTAGACTGAAAGTTTTTATTTTCTTTTTCCGCAAAAAACAGCTGTCAGCTGAGTTCTTTATGAATTTGGTAGTGCTTACCTTTGCATCGAAAAGCGTCCGATGCATGGTTAATTTGTGTCCGATGTACGATGAAAATAGCATACAAGTAAAAACAAGCTATAATAGGAATTATACAATCATTGAAGTGAAATTTAACTAGTGCTAATTGTAACGGGGACCGTTACAGATGTTCCCCAAACGCTCCCCAACTCCCTTTTGGTGCCATATTCCCTGTAAGCTTCATTAAATAAGACAAACTCTATGTATCTGAGATTTTAACAACATTTACAAAGAAGTGTACAAAATCATTTAAACTTTAGCACTGCACGTGTGCACATGTGAATGCATTTGCGTCATGACCATATCATCTTGTCTACACAATCTATATTTTTAATACACTGAATATTACAGTATTTAATCCAAAATTATTTAAAAATAGGTTCATTCAAGTGTATGTTTGATTTATTCATTTCACGTGCACGCACGTGCATACATCAGCATAGTGACCATACCTTCTTGTAGAAGTCCATTACATCTATGTATGTTCTAAATTCCACCCCGTTTGGGTGAAAACTAAGGGAGTTATAGCTGTTTAAAGTTTCAGCCAATCAGATTGCAGTACATGTACACGCACGTGTATGAATGTGCATGGTGACCATACCTACTTGTAGAAGTCCATTATATCTATCCATATTCCAAATCCCATCCTGTTTGGTTGAGAACCAAGGGAGTTAAAGCTGTTTAAAGTTTCAGCCAATCAGATTGCAGCGCATGTGCATGCACGTGTTTTCATGATAATTGGTTTATTTCATGTTGTAGGATATCCTAATGCATGGCTATGTTCAAAATTTCAAAGGATTTCGTCAAAAAACAAGAAAGATATTGAGACTTTAGTTGCAGCCAATCAGAGCGAAGTGCACGTGCATGCGCGTGAGATCTTGCTATTTTCACCATGTCGTCATGTCTATACTACTAATATATCCTTACATTATGAGTTTCAAAGCATTTCATATAAAAAAAGAAAAGTTGCGGCTATTTTTATTATATTGGTGATTTCACGTGTTGTACGTGCACGCTCTTGCAAGCACGTGCGCGCAAAATGACCTTGATTCCGCAAATCTGCATAACATGCCTACTAACCCTAAAAAGGTTTTATCTACATCGGACGAACAGTTTACAAGATCATTCCCGGACAAAAAAGTTCCAGGAAGAAGAAGAAGAAGAAGAAGAAGAAGAAGAAGAAGAAGAAGAAGAAGAAGAAGAAGAAGAAGAAGAAGAAGAAAAATAATAATAACTAGAGGAGATCTCGTTGCAAGCAACGAGTAGGTCTTCCGTTCGATTTTTGATACGATCATATCACAACTTAAAATGAAAAAAAAGTTCATATCAATTCCTCTAAATACGTGAGAACACATTTAAGAGTGAAATTTGTAACTTTCAGACAACTTCCGGTCCTTAAAATTCACTTCCGGTGTGACCGGAAGTACTAAAAATGACCTATAACTCCTTTCTGAGTGTGAAGGAATCATCCCTGATAATTTCGATGAAAAATGCTCATTTTTTGGACTACTTCCGGTTTGGAAAAAATAACTTCCGGTGGACATAATAATACTCGAGACACTCTATTTGTCTATATAAGAAACATTTAAAAAAGAAAAAAAATAAAATTTTGCATATTTTTAAACTACTTCCGGTGGACAACGGACGTGACGGCAACAAAAACTTTATACAAAATTCAAGAGAGCCTGTCACAATCTATCATCCCTGAAAGTTTCAAGACTCAATCTCAAACCGTTTTTGAGAACACTTCCGGACAAAATGACACTTTAAAAAAGAAAATTGGCCGTATCTCGCGACCGGAAGTGACGACGGCAAAATAAAAAAAACCGCCCTAAGTTCATATGATTTGCCATCATTGCTGAAAGTTTCATAAAGATCTGTCGAGGCGTTCTCGAGAAATCGCCTGCACAAAATCGGTAAGAAAAATAATAATAACTAGAGCCGAGCTCGTTGCAAAGCAACGAGTAGGTCTTCCGTCCTGTTTGACCGGAAGTACATCTGTAACTTTCTTTTTTTAAAAAAAAAGAGTAATCAAGTTCAAAAATGGTTTAATCCTCCAAATCTATAGTAATTAATGCAATATTAAGCCATTTTTGGCTACTTCCGGTTTGACCGGAAGTGACGTTAACGGACGGAAAATTAAGATTTAAGCTTCCAGTGACATATGTTACCCAAAAACCTGTCAAGAACGGCAAAAATAAGCAATTTTTAACTACTTCCGGTTTGACCGGAAGTGACGTCGCCGGACGAATTTTGACGGACCCATTAGATAAAGCTTGATATTTTTAACAACTTTGCTTCTTTGACGTATTACAAATTCTTAATACTTTTTGAGATATAAAGGATAAACTTTCGGCCCCTTTCAGCCCTTTATTATAGAGGCCAGCCCCTTATTGTTGATATCTTTCGAAAGATTGTGACATTCTCAACAAGTTTTGTTCTATATGTCTTTACAAAATGTTAACATGTAAAAAGATATTGCAGAAAAGGTGTCAAAAATTTCTAATTCCCTGATAGAACTTTTTCGAGCCATATCGAGCGCCGACGTGCGGCACTTCCGGAGAAAAAGAGTGGTGTGTGACAAAAGAGCACACGTTGCTCTATCATCGCTAAAAATCTCATGTTTCTGTCTTAAGGCATTTTCGAGAAAAATGATGGACAATGAGACCCCCTGAAAATCACTAAATCGCTGAAATCTCAAAACCGGAAGTGACGTCATCAAAACAAAAAATTATATATCAGGTTTGTTTGATGTTCTATCAGTCCTGAAAGTTTCATGAAAATCGAACAAGCCGTTTCCGAGAAATCGTGTACACAAAATCGGTAAGAAAAAAAAACAATAATAATAATAATAACTAGAGCAAAGCTCGTTGCAAAGCAACGAGTAGGTCTTCCGTCCGGTTTTGACCGGAAGTGCCGGAAGTAAAGTCAACAAAAGAAAGCAGTAAGCTTAGTAGTCTCCAGTGACTTTATAATTTCAATTTTGCATCAAAACCTTCAAAATAAACGGTTTTTGCTACTTCCGGTTTGACCGGAAGTGATGTCGACGGACGGAAAATTAAGTATTTTGCTTCCAGTGACATATGTTACCCAAAAAGATGTCAAAAATGGCCAAAATATCCATTTTTTGACTACTTCCGGTTTGACCGGAAGTGACGTTATTTGACGACTTTCGACAATTCAGGCTTTATTTCTGACTGACATCAAAGCCGAAAGACAAGAAAAAACTCAAATTAAACCATTTTTTTCTATTTCTTTTGATTCAAGAGAGAAAGTTAAATTTTTCGTCAACTTCCGGTATAAAACGGAAGTACTTCAAATCGATGCTTTTTGTTGACGATTGTGAATGTAAACATAAGTTATGTTTGTCTTTATTCACGAGGGTTTAATTTTTCAGAAAATCTTGAAATTAAACATCACTTCCTGTGTCGACCGGAAGTGACGGATGCCAAATTAAAAGACGTAATACATATCCTAAAGAGATGTTTTACCATCCCTGAACATTTCGTGATTCAGTCTTGAGTGGTTAACAAGAAAATGCGTGGACAAAATGACGATTTTAAAAAAGAAATTCGGACAAAAAATGCGACCGGAAGTGATTTTTTAAAAAATGAAAAAAAAGGTCTGGAGATATTACAAAAATGCATTATTCCTGAAAAAATCATTGAAATTGGTTGAGTAGTTTCCGAGAAATCTCGTGTACTATGAAAAGGGAAAAATAATAATAATAGGAAACATAAGAAAAACAGTAAGGTCTTCCGAAGGAAGTCGGAAGACCTTAATAATAATAAAAATAGTGGAAAAGAAACCTAAGAATAACAAGAAGGTCTTCCGCTGAAGACGGAAGACCTTAATAATAATAATAGTGGAAAAGAAACAAACGAATCAGTAGAAGGTCTTCCGTTGGAAACGGAAGACCTTAACTAGATGCGTTCTTGTTGCAAGTGCAACAAGCAGGTCTTCCGACCGACTTTTCCTTAGAGTTCTATGCTGCGTCATGCCATAAAATAGATTTCAGAACGTATTTTTTCGTTTACGTTTCATTCACAGTAGTTTCTCAACACAGATCGTGATTGTTCCAGGTATTTCATAAAATCTTCAAATATAGCTTTTAAAAAACGGCAAAATCTTCCACACATGTTATAAAAGAGTGAAAAATAATTTGCAACTAAAAAGAGACAAAAACTAGAGCCGTGCTCGTTGCAATTCAACGAGTAGGTCTTCCGTTGGAGCTGTGGACAGGAAGTGCCGAACTTTGGTCAAGGTCACTTTACTTTTTTATAAGAACAACTTCTATTCTCGGGATTAGCCTCTTGTAAATCTTAATTTCAAAGTTATGCTTGAACATTTTTTCTCTCTGTCAGTGACCTTGATTTGCCCTCATCAAGGTCATGACACAACTTCTATTTATAAATAATCTATGTTTCAAGTACGGCCTCCAATGATTTTTATATATTGATTCGTAGCGTGGAAAAGAAAATATTTTTTCTGTCAGTGACCCTGATCTCTACGGAATAACCTTGGATCTGTGTCAAGACAAAACCTCAATCTCAAACAACTTTTAGTAATTAGAAATTCATAAGACTGACAGGAATTTTACAACTTTTTCTGTCAGTGACCCTGGATTTGAAAAAAAAAATGGCATTATTTTTAGTTATCTGAAACCGGAGGACCATAAGCAATCTGTATGAAGTGTGAACTTAAAAAAGAAAAGGCTAGATTGAATTTGTACTATTTTCTGAGTCAAATGATACAAAACCTTTTTGTCACAAAAAATCTCTGTATCAAGTATGAGCTTCCAGATATTCTCGATTACATATATAAATGGCTCGTACAAAACATTAACTCTTTCTATAGTGACCTTGAATTTGTCATAATATTCCGTTGAA
>NW_026930582.1:0-43225 GCF_032062105.1 Saccostrea cuccullata
CCTTTATGTTACAGTGACATTGATTCATGCTTCCTTGCGAATGAGAGGATTAAAAAACAAATGGACAAACAAACTGGAGACGGCTGGACTGAAGAGAACACCTATGGGGATTATACTGGACGGACTGGGGCAGGAACAGGAAGTCACAATGTAGAAACAGGAAGTGAAGGGCATTGTGGGAACAGGGAAAGCATGGGACTACTTAGAATGCAATCTTATTTATCTTGGGTCTTGCCGTCAGAGGTGGGAAAAACAACCTCAAATGTATTAACATCACCTGATATGTTAAAATTTTTACATTTCCTGTTTTTTCAATTATATATGATAGATTGAGTTAGAAGTCCCTTCTATTGTATAATTTAGGTAATATCTTTACATTGAATAAAATTAAACTCCATATTTCGCAAATAAAATGTCTCCATGAATTCATATCAAAGATCCTGAAAAGGGGGTTGTCATGGCATCTATGTAATACATTCAAGGTTTTTTTTTCTGCTAGTCTGAAAGGCAGGAGAAGTTGTGTTTGTCTTAGAATGTTGGGAATAAAAATAAAATGTTTTGGGATTGAGTTGAGTAGTGTGTGTGAAGGTTATATACATACAGAGATGTTAATATTTTGCTTTTTTAAAAATATTTTTCTCATTTTGAATCTGTCATTTTGCTTTGAATTTAAGATAATAATGTTTTTTTTTTTGACAGTTTTACTGAGCATATGATTTTTCATGTCACCTTTACCTTTTGTGAAGTTAGTTATTAAAAATTGAAAATATTTGGTGATCATTGTTTCTTTGATGAAGACATGAAGTCTTGCCCAATTAGATTAAAATAAATTCTAGCTTACAAATAGAGATTGAGTTTTTTTGGATGTTTTAGACTGTGTTCAGGGTAAGGACTATGTCCATACACCAAAACTGTTTGTATTTTTTAAAATTTATTTTTTATTGATCTGTAGTTCTGTATTTGAAGAAGATATGTAGATTGAGAGTTTTATGATTATATATAGTTGAATGATTTATAATTAAATTTAATATTAATTAGCATCAATTCCATTTTTTAGCATGATATTGTTTAAATTGTACATGAAAAAAGTGCTGAGATACTGACATTTTCATAGTTTAATAGACAGTACTAATTATAGGACCACACATTGGTTTGTGCCATAAAATTTACTTAATGAGCAACAGCATGTATGAAACTTAAAGAAGAATAAGCTTTTACAAAGAGATAACTCATTTACTTTCTGCTTGGAGTTAACTCTTTAATAAAAATATTTTCAAAAAGAGATAAATTTTATTTATATTTCCATTTTCTTTTAAGAGTTATGCCCCTTTAAGGACTGAAAATTGTTTCAAATAGAAGTGATTTTCTGATGATGTTGACTGATTTATCATGCATCAATAAACTAAACAACCAAGAAAGAACTTCATATTAAAAAAAAAAATTGCCAAGCCTTGATCCTTATGTCTCTCATTTTGTTAAATATGTAATTTTATGATTTATAAAATATTACACAGAAAGATGATGCCTCTTTTGAAATGCTTGTAAAATTATTTACTTACCTGTTTTGAATGGATATTTTTTATGTATGACATAGCATTCAAAATATTATGAATTTATAACTGTTAATGCATATATTGTTTTTCAAAATTACCTTTTGAATAATGCAAGTCATTTTTTCAAGTTAAAGGATGGGAGAATGTGAATGCGTTTTGGCAGTTTTTACTGAGGATTGCAAAGTTTTGAATGACTTAAAAGAACTGAAGAAATAACTGTTGTGTGGTTTTAAGGCATGTGCAATAATTCATGATAACAACCATGTTGAGATTAATTGAGTGCTGTAATTTAAGTGATAGAAATTATACATTGTATTGTTTACTTTATTCACATTTATAAAATGCAAAAACATGTCAATTACTTTTACCATTATGCAATAGAAGAACCTGTTTAGCGTGACTATTCTTACTTAATTTTTTCTTAATTTGGTTAGAATATTTCAAATTTTGCACTATTGGAACTCTTTTGAAATGGAAGGAAAATTTATAGCCCACAATTACATCATGTGACCAGAAGACAAAGGAAGTAAATGCATACATAATTGACAGAATTTTTAAAGATACTAAAAAGCAAAAATAATATTTTACTGTGGGTCAGTATTAATTTTTGAAGCATTTGTAACATATAACATGTAATTATAGTATTTGCACTTACATGTACCCTTGCTGATGTGGCTATTAAGTCTGAATGTGAAATCACCACAAATCATTCTGTTTAGAAAAAATAGAGCCAAGTAATAATGTAAACAACGATTCCTAACTAATGGTTTAAGTTAAAAAATGTATAATATGTATACATTATGTACACAAAAACTAATTGAAGAAGTATCCCCTTGCCAATTTTGAGATACTCTTTTTGGTTTCTTTTACAAAAGAGTTCATACTGTAAAAGGCCAAATGAAAATGAAATGATTAATCCAGGCAAATACAGAAACATGCACATATAAATAATTAAGTCCCATAATATGTTTAAAAAAAATTGTAAACAAAATTGTACATTTAAGTCCCATGATATTTAAAAAACCAAACTGCTGTGTGAGAGTGTGTTCATTTAGTTTTCAGTTATTTAGTATGTCTGTGATCAAAGAATAGGTATGGATTAGTTTTGCTGAAATCTAGGTTGTACTTTTCCGGGAAAACGCTCTAGCTTTCATTTTATATTTTATCAGACAGATTATGCTTAAAACGTTTATCAGATCGATTTTTGCAAGTTTGATGTTCTGATTTTTTATGTAAATGGCTTTCACATGATTGACAAAAACAATTCCCCATAAAGTAGACTTGAGGCACACCTGTATAAATCATGTACTTGTCTGAATGTTTTCTAGAAACATGGGTGTTTTTTTGTTGTGTTCTTTTTTATCATTTGTCATCTTTTGTATTTATCTGTATAGGCGTGAGATAAAGTTAATCATTGAACAACTTATAAATCCAGTGAATTTTATGGGTTTTTTTAAATTTGCTATTTAAGATTTAAAAAAGCAGAAAAAGGAAAGTGTCTGATTCAGAAAATACATGAAATTTATCATTAATTGATTCAAATGCTTGCTGACATTTTTCATAATACTATTAGTTATTTAGACACTTAGAGGGGTAATACGGAAATATGTGGGGTCCTTGTAAAAATCCATATTGGGCGAGATGTAAGCCGAGCCCGATCCGTATTACCCCTCTAAGTGTCTACATAACGAATTTATCCTGCCGATGGTTCGCTAAAAGATTAAATATTGATAGTGTACTCTTCAGTGTATAAATTAAACGTCTTTTCAACGCCAAATGAAAACACAGTTGTAAGTTTTAACAATTTAATAAAGTGAGAATTAAACGTTGTAAATGATAACAAATAATAAATAATGATCAAAATTTAACAAACAGAAAAGTCTTTGAGAATGGCACAGGTTAAATAAAGCTTTATCAAAATTTGATTTAATCTGGTAAGTGAATCTCTATAATCTCAATGATAATAATCTAAAAGTTCTACATCCATTGTACGTTGTCGTCAGACTAGACCAGGCTGGACTTGGAAAGGGAAACTTAAATTTACTTTAAATACCCTACATCCTAACTGTTTCCTAACATGTGAAAAACGTGAAACTAAATCTAAACCAAAACCTAGAGAACTGTTAAATTATCTAATCAAACAGTGCTCATAAAAATTGAACTAAAGGTTGTGTTCCCCAACCCAAGTGAAGAAAACTGCTCGAACACGGGTTTAAATACCCTGGCTAGCCCAAAATAAAAGCCAATGACTATCAAAGATCCTAAAGCTAAATTAACCACGCAGCTATCAAAAGTACTGGAAAGACTGCCAACATGGATGACATTTCCTGTTTAAAAAGCAAAACATGTGGAATGTCAACGACTTTTTTACTGAAAACAAAAGGTAAATAGAATTATAAGAAATAAGCAAATACTTGTAAAATAAGAATTGAAATCAGTTATGAAGCTCCATGCAGGTCACGTGAAAGCAGTACTTGTGTGGTTGGTTCTAAATTTTCAATATATGGTGGGTCACGTGAAAGGTCATGTGGTGGGGGCACATTAGCAATGTGAGGTGGGTAGACAGCATAACATCGTTTCATGCAGTATTGCTTTCGGCCAATGAAATTTCACGATTTTTATCAGAGGCAGGATAAATGTTATTGTTAGTCCATTATTTATACACTGAATTGACAACGGATATTTCCATAATTTCCCACTCATGACAACAAGCACCGTGCGGGTGTGACCGGTTGGCAGGAGATGCTCACTCCTCCATGGCTCCTGATTCCAACTCTGATGATTCGGAGGTCTGAGTTTGCTGTGCTCATATTTTGTATTTTTTTTATGGACTTTGAGATTGAATACTGTTCTTATCTCCATATCCTTCTTCATAAATGTAAAATTAAGGTAAGTCACTCCTGAAATTTGTTATATCAAGAATTTTTTGAGAAGTATATTTTGGATAAGTACTTATAGTGTAACTCAAAATCGCAAAGAAAATAGGGGGTCACCTTTTTGTGCATCCTACTGCAATAAATATAATCTATAGTACATTTAAGTTGACCTTTTTGCACTAAAATTTCACCTCTTTGGTTAATTACTTTAACCCTTATTATATTTGATTAGATGTAAGCATGGCAATAAATATAATCTTATTTTACGTCAAAATAGTTTGAATAATATTTATCGTGAAACAAATCTTGCAAATTAAAACGCGTAATTTATTGTGTGACCTTTTTGCAATAAAAAATAACATTTTTGGGGTATATTAAAAACTTAATAGGCAATAAAAAAATTTCTTATATCAAAATGTTAATGTGTTTTTACAACTTGAGTGCTGATCAGTCACAAGTATCGAGTAGTTTGAAATAATGAAAGAAAAAGATGGGGTCAGTACCTTTGATGTTAATTTTGAAATATTATGATTTCAAAATATGTGATTTTTGGCAAAAGATTAAACTTACATTAAATTTAACTAATTGTTACTTCTTTAATATATTTTCATTTTATGTTTTAAAAGTTTATTGAGGGAAGGTGTAAAACTTGGTCTAAAAATATAATTTAAGACCTATATTAAATATTTTTAGCAATATCAAAACGGAAAATATTCTCCGAGTAAAAGTATATGAGGCTAAATTTCCATTACATTAAATTTTATAAATGTGCAGATTTGCAGAATTTTCTGCTAAATATCCTTCCACCAAAAGAAATAGTCCATCATAAATTTTGCTTCTTTGTAGAATTTTGAGCAGTTTTTTCATTGAATGTAAAAAAAAATTTACATTGTTGAATTTAAATATGTTATAAAAATTGAATTTTAATAAGTAATTTTGATGTAACAGCTTCTGCATGAACTTTTCTTAAAGGCTGACGAGTGACTTACCTTAATACAAACACACAAACATAGAGGCCCAAGGACCTTACAGGTCACCTGAGTACATGTATAATACAACACTGTAACGATTCACTTTAGTATGAAATAAAACTAGATGCCGTCTAAAAGACAGTTATACCCACAAGCAAGCGTTTTCTCCTAAATGCAGTATTCGTTCTATTTAGGTGTTAATTTCTATTATCTAAATGAAATATATTTGTGTTTTGAATTCGTTAAAAAAAAATGCACATGTGAGCATGTGACTAGTAGGCATATTGCATTAGTATTTTAATACCGTCTTTACTGTTCTGAGAATGAAAAGTATGTCATAATATATTAGGGAAGGGGAAAGTTCACTTGTGTTCAAAGCTGCAAACCCAACACAATTGACCTAGCCTAAATGAAATACCCAGTATAACTCATCTATCTTCAAATCATTTGACAATGTTTTTTCTGTCATATTTGCCTCTTCTACTCCCTCATTGAAGTATATCTCTATGTGCAACATCCTCAAGTTACAGGCACCAACCTGCAATCACTGATCTTATTGGCTCCATGCAGTGGTTTAATGTTAATGGTGAACATAATGAATACTGATCAATTTAAACAATGTACATGTATATAAACAAAAGAACTACACAACTGTGTGTGAAGAAGACATATCAGAGGAAACTTGGAAATGCCAGAGGTCGGATCAGGTGCCAAGGAGGATTAAGCATCCCCTGTTGACCTTTCACATCAGCTGTGAGTCCTTAGTATGGATAAAATAAACAAGTCAAATTAAGTATTAAACAAAGCAGTGGCATTAAATTAAACTATTTCAGTTGGGGAGTGGATGGGGGCCACCATATATTTTCAGTTGAGGACACTACATGTACGAACGCATGCCCTACGGTTTCTACAGCCATGAAAAGGCCTTATAATTGAAATGACACAAGTCACCACGATTAGTTATATTTGCAAATTAAATGCTTACTTGAGAAATTGTTTTGCAAGTGTGAAAGGGCGAAAATAACCCTGTATACAGTAGTCATAAATCAATATATGGACAGTGCTAAATACACATACACATACATTTGGTTTGTTCCGTAAAATATACTGAATGAGCATCAACAGTCTGAAAATAATAAAAAGAATGGGCTTTTAAAGAAAGACATTTTTTAGAGAGTTAACTCTTTAAAACCAAGGCAGGCTACTCGCTGCTAAGTTGATGTTACAGGGACTTAAAGTTAGCATTTCGTAAATATTAAGATCATTACATTTCATGAATATTAAAGGTACTTGGACACAGATTTGAAGTTAATATTTTTCTCATTTTTTCTGCTTAATATCACGAATTATATACGAGTATTTAATAGTATTTTACACAAAAATAAATTTAAAATCTTATTTCATTTAAAGGTTATTATAACTTTTAATTTTTTGGCGGGTTTGATTGACACATCCTTGCACTTTCACAAATTTTAACTTTATTCTTAATCCTAAGGAAAAGTGGCAATTTTGATGTGTTTTAATGAGAAATATTAAAACTTTCATCAAGAAAAATAATTTTATTCAGAGTAGAAATGTTAGAAAGCAAAACACCTTCACAAGTATCGTCATTCCGAACTAAGAGATGCGTACAGAGTTTAGCTAATCGAGCACACTCGTGTTATGTACACAGTTTTTGAAAACAGGGCTCGAGTTCTGTTAATTTTTATATTTAGAATTCACTGGATGCGTTCAATCGTCAGAGTCTGCTTACCACAACTGCACGGACTGACAATATATTGTGTGTTTGTTTTGCTTTCGTACGTGTCTACTCTGAATTTTCTGGATTATAATATTAATATTTTTCATTTATACAAAACGAAATTGCCACTTTTCCAAAGGATTAAGAATAAAATTATATTTGTGAGAGTGCAAGGATATGTCAATCAAACACGCCGAAAAATTTGAAATTTCAATATCTTTTCAACGAAATAAGATTTAAAATTAATTTTTGTGTGAAATGCTATTAAATGCTATTAAAATACATAAGTCGTAATATTATAGAGAAAATAATAACTTCAAATCTGTGTCCAAGTACCTTTAGGATCATTACATTTCGTGAAGATTAAGGTCATTACATTTCATAAATATTAATGTCATTATTATTACTTTTCGTAATTATTTAGGTCATCACATTTCGTAAATATTGAGGTCATCACATTTCATAAATATTAAGCTTATTACAATTATATACTGGTTTGTCTGTCAAAATAAAGACATTTTAATTTTATTTTCGGGCAGTCAAAAATTTACTGACGATCTAGCAATATATTTAGGGGGTCCCAATTTTTAAAGTTGAGGGACGGAATTCTACCTTTATTTTCCCCATTTCACTTAAATCATGATTTTAAATATATTTTTCATTAATTTTAAAACTTCCTTCATCCCGACACCCGTTTCTATTTACTTTTTATATAAGGATGAAAAAAGACCGATTCTTCAGTACAATTGTATAATGATATAATGCTACCATATGTAATTTTGACCTATATATATACTGTAAAAATGGCCAACATGTAGATATGTTCCAAACATATAGTTTTTAGCTCACCTCGACTGCATCCCATGCAGGTTAAAGTTTAAGAAGCAAGTCCATTCCTATGTAACTATAAGCCCTACCTGAACTAAACTTGCATGGATGATGCATCTAAGGATGTACACTTCGGATGCTGGATGTGACCTACATTTCCAAGATGAGTAACCAGGTTAAAGTTTTTGGAGCAGGTTGATTCCCAAGGAACTATAAGCTCTACCCTGACTAAACTTGCATGGATGATGCATCTAGAGATGGACACTACCCTGGATGTTTTGTATGCTGGATCTGATCTATATCTTCATTCCTGAGTAACTATTAGCCCTACCTGAACCAAACTTGCATGGATGATGCATCTAGGGATGGGCAGTATCATACTTGCTTTGAATGCTAAATCTGACCTTTATTTTCCATACAAGAGACCGGGTTAAAGTTTTGGGAACAGATTAATCCCAATGGACTTTAAGTCCTTGATATCTGCAGTATTAACAAATTGAGGGATATTTGTTTACACTATACATGTTTTTAACGCAACATGCATAGAAATGTGTATATGCTATTTAAGGGGTTACACACAACTTGCTAGAATATTGTTGTTGGGATAAATTCTAGATATTAAGAAAATATGATGTGAGATTTGCACTTATTACACTGATAACATTAGTCGAGGTGAGCTTCGTATAATAATATTTGATTACTTATGTTTATGTATTACTATTGCTACATTTAATATGAAGTTGATTATATGTATAAGCAACTAATTACAAAGGTCTTTCACATATTTCTGTTTTTGTATGAATGTGTTCGTCATACATCTAATTTACTTGCCCAATTGCCAGTGCAATGTCACTACAGAATGTGTAATGTCATATATCTTTTTTACTCTGACTTTTTATATTTTGTAGATAGTCCTGCCTCTCCATGTGTCTGTATAAACGCACTCTCTTTTTCCCGTAGGTTAATCCAACCCAGAGAAGATGAGTTTTGTCGTAATAACCCAGGCCCATTGGTCCGATTCTCCGTTGTAGTCGTGTCAGTATTAGTGACAGAAAGTGGCCGTTCTTGTCAAGAATAAGTATTTTGTTAGTGTTACCTTCACACACCAGGATGTGTGACAGCGCGTCAGTACAATTTCCTCGTGGATCTATTCGTGCTCCTGATGGAAGACCTTTGTAGGAAAAGCGACGTCTACCTGTACTGTCTGTCACTACAACAGCACGACGTAACCGGTCAGACACAATTACATCTCCATTGCGCTCCTCTGTGATATAGATAGACTCGGAAATCAGTTCCTGGTCTGTGTTGCCATGCCGTATTGTCTGTTTATGACGTCCTGTGTCATAATAACGTGCTATTATTTAAGAAATAAGGTATCATTTTTTTGAGTTTTATTGAGATGTAAAACAGGTTGGTCACGTGATCAAATCTCATAAAGCCCGAAGGGCTTTATGGAAGATTTGATCATGTGCCAACCCGTTTTACATCTCAATAAAACTCAAAATATGATACCTTATTACTTATATTTACATTAATTTGTGACTTATTCATACTTTATATTTGCCTGATTATTATTGTTAACGTGTGAAATGCCTTAATTTTTCAAACCCAACGGCATGTATGTAATCCACAAAACGCGCGTCGACCCTTTATGACGTCACAGAGAAATTACGTCGAACGTTTATCCAAACGCACATCTATGACCTCTTGACCCCATACCTGTATTTACACAGTTATAAAAACGCTTGCCTTTAGCAGTGTTATATAAAGGAAAACATTTGCAAATGTAAATATACCTGAATTGTAGGACCGGCCGCATACCGACCAGCAAATCGCCGTTGAGGTGGGAGGAGTAGACACACTGTTGTACCATTGTTCTGTTTTCTTTATCAATGTAGACTTTGTTCTGTTATCTTTAGAGAGTTTGATAACATTATCATCCCTGTCTACGTAGATAAGATCACCAGTAATATTCACTGTGTGTTGTCCCCACACGCTAATTACATCCGCCAGGTGATGTAGTATGTCACCCTCTGAGTTTATCAAGATAAGATTTTTACCAATACTGATCCAGGCCTGGTCTGGTGTCACACTGGATATACGATATACATTTTTTTCGTCTGGCACAGTGATAGACCTATGTTAAACAGGATTAGTCATCAGTTTCAGCAGACTTTCATTTCTTACTTGTCTTTTCCGTGCCTCTATCATTTGGCTTTCACCCAGCAAATCAGTCAAATCCTCTATGTTGATTTCTGCAATCAGGCAGACCAGGGCGTATTGTGTGAGACTAGGAGTGTCCTTCAACCTCTGTACACGAGGTCTCTTTAGGAAATGATGAATTGAAGCGGTCTGTTTGCCAAATGGTCAGATCTATGTTCGAAGGTTTCTATGCTGGCGAGATGTCTGTTTATTTTTCTCCTCTGTTGTAGTAAACTTTGAATAAATCTGAGTTTGACATCACACACCACAGTGACTATGTAGTTCCTTAGTTTCTTGGCTTTTTTAACACCTTTGGATGATTGTTGGAGATTTCTGTATGACAAGTTTTTGTATCATATCTGATTCCTGCCAGAATGATGTGAATGACTCCTCTCTGTTTTTGACGGTTTGTTTTGTATGCTGTTCTTATGTCTAATATAAGGTGATGTATGTGTTTTGACCATTGGAAACAGACCGGAAGTTTATAGAAATGACAGTACTTTTTATATACTCTCTTTGGATGTCTCTCACAGGTCTTTTTGTTTTGTAATGTGGTCATGATTCTCACGGTAAATCACAACATCATGGTTTTTGGTGTGTAGATCAATGACATGTCTTTCTTTACACTGTAGACACAAGTGTTACAGTAAAAATCTGTGTCCTTCTGACACTGAGAACACTGTATTGTAAAGCCTCTTTTGCAATGCGTTGTTCTAAAAAACACCACTTTATGGGAGTGTGTAACATGCCCCTCTTTACACTGTTGACACAGGTCATGTTCACACGTGTTACAGTAGTATTCTGCGTCCCCCTGACATTCAGAACACTCACGTATCTTACACTGTTTGGTCAAGGCTTTATACAATACTGCTTTATGATGTGTGGTAAGGACGTTTGTAATGTATCTTTACACTGTAGACACAACTCATGTCCACACGTGTTACAGTAGTATTCTGTGTCCCCCTCACACTGAGAACACTGTGTACTCCAGGTTGGGTGTTGTATCCTAACCTCTCCATGATTTACAGGATATAACGCCAAGGCATTGGATGACAAGCAGGCGATTTAATATTTTATTGTTTATATTATGAGAGACTGGTTTAACCTCAAGGACCATCATCGGTAATTAGAAATGCATATATCTGGGCAAAAAATGTGCACAGTGCGTGTCGGGAAAATGGTTTTCGTGGAAGAAGGTCATTTTGGGGTTTTGTCATGACACCAAGGCATTTGCCAATCCCTCTGTATTGGAAAATATGGCGCATTGTATATATTGATACCAAATAGGAAAATGTTCACAGTAAAGAATTTTAAGTGGTGCGTTAGCAATTTTGTCTTGTGTATATGTAACAGAGATTTCAACAGCCTTGTTTAAAGTCGGCATTTCGTAAATATTAAATTCATTACAATAACCTTGTAAGCTAATAAAATCCTTCATCGGCCGTTGTTTTTTACATATCAACACACTTGTCTGTGAGCATTAGGGTTCTCCGTGGTTTGAATTTTACTTTGTTGCAGAGTTCACGTAAAACACTAAAATTTCGCTGTATTTTAGCTAACAAATACGCAACTGAATCACTACTCATTAAAATTAGAAATTAATACATGGACACTCTTTTTTTTAATCACTCATTCTCTACACAAATTGTATTGTCGTACAAACTGAGAAAAGTAAAAACACATGTTCTAAAAAGCAGAGGAAATTCTGGTATATATAGTGGAACTACTTACTAAAGGTCTATTTTTGAAAGTAAACTTTCGGTGAATTTTGTCTGTTTTCTTGATCGAAACACCGGATAACAAAGAAAAAGTAACTTCTGAATAGTAAAATACATGTTTCACACGGGCCTTTTCGTCTGTGAACTTTGGGGAATTACCTTGGTAGGATAGCAACTCGCTTTTTATGCTGTGGTTCTAAATTGGCAAAGAGAAACAATTCCAAATAAAGTTGAATTGTGTTTATTGTAGAGTCGGGAGATAAAAAACGCATTTATATAAGGTTTTACACAAAGCATCATTATAAATTAATGCAAGTTATTATCGAAATTAACTATGTGAAATAGTGAAATTGCTTTCGAAACAACATTTTAGCGAAACCTGGCCCCAAAGTTATAAAACTTTAAGCGTACTCATACTCCAACTCAAACTTCAAACTCTGAGTATGAACTCCACTGAGTACGTTTCTAAATTTGAGGTTATAAAAATTTGGAGTACAATCTCCACTGAGTCAAACTCAACGGATTTAGAGTACAAACTCAAACTCTTGAAAAGGAAATCTTTAGCTTTTGGAAGTAAAAATTATATAAAGTTACATATTAAAATGAGGGGGAATGCACGTGCTAGTACTCGGTATATGCAATATGAGGGCAATTTATGTACACTTGCGAATGTAAATACATGTAACCGTTTCTTCATTATGTCATTCCAAAAATAGAAAGAACCACACAATCTACAAAGGAGTTGAAAAAAATTTCTTTCATGTATCTTTGAAATATGCGAAATCATTAAAATATTCTTTTTAAAATTGAAATGTGTATACGCGGTCCACTTCTTTAATTTTATTGAATTTTTTCAATATTTTTTTATATGTATTTTGATTTCTTATACACACATTATCATTCAGTATAGATAAAACTATACACCGGTAAAGTAATCGATGTGACACTCTTATTTAACATAAGCAATTTTAAAATAGTTTAATTTATAATGAAATTAAAGTGAGAGTAAAAGACTCTTTAAAAAAATGAACCCTTTGAAAAAGGCTGCAACATAGATTTTGAAATTATGTCATCATATAGCTAATTTTTCGCCAAATCGGTTCCCTGTTCAGAACACAGGCAACTGACAAATGGATGTTGTAACCCCCCCTCCCCCAGCTTCTGAAAATTCTTTTAGACACGTTTCAAAACCTTATCAAAAATACATGATTTTCTTTTCTATCATTCTTTACATATATTTCATTATTTTATATATTTCAATATCTGCTATCATTTTACGCTTCTGGTAAGATTTGGAGATTGACACTATTCTCAGATTCTGGGGGAAGGGGGGGGGGGTACATAACTCATTCGTCAGGCCTGTGATTCGATTCGCAACTGGTCAAACGACTGAACTAAACAGTTAAACCTACATATACATATATCATTTCAGTAACGTATAATAATTAAAAAAGAAGAAAAAACTAAAATCCAATGACAATGTAGACAGAGAAAATTTACGATGGGGTAATCCGTATGGCGAAGAAGAATTATGATGCAAACGGATCGTGTTAGCCAGTAGATAGGGTGAAATAACCCTATATACATGACACTTGAGATTGACTCTGAGGTTGGTTTGGAGGATACTTGAAAAAATATTGAGTTTGTACTCCGTTTGAGTTTGAGTATGAATATAATGATTCTTTATAACCTCGTCTTTGGCGTACGAGTATGAATCTGGAGTACGGAGTTTGAGTTTGAGTACGAATATGGACTCGAAAAAGTTTTAAAACCTCGGGGCCTGCTATTAAAATTAATGATCACAAAACGGTAACTAAAGATCGATCGTTTACGTGAAATCATTCATGCGTAGCGCTTAACTAAGTTCTTACGTTAAATATCAAAAGTTAACAATAAAATCAGAAAACTTACAAATTTTAAACTCCATGGACAATGTTTACAAAAGTTCGGGAAAATTTAAATACCTTCTTTGACTAGAGAGTTCCGAACAGAAAATGATTCATGAGCTGTAAAATCAAATTGCCAGAAATTCAAAAAGATAGAAAAAAACTACAAAAACTCTATTTTTCGTGAATAATTCAAAAAAGAAATGATTGCAATAAATATTATTTTATAATTGTAAACATTATCTAACATTTGAATAAAAGAAACAATTTATTGTTATTGATTTTCGGTAAACTTTTCAGATATTTCAAAGTTCAATGAAAATCTTATGAATTAAGTAATTTATAACATTGCAAATTAAATGAAACTTTAAATAAAAAATCATAAAAACATTAATTAAAATAATGATGATGAAAATCAAAATTAAATTTTAACTCAACATTTGATTAAAAATTGGAAACACAAGCTTACCTAAATTGGCAAAGAGAAACAATTCCGATTGTACTTGAATGATATTTATTGTAGAGTCACAAGATAGAAGTGAATATGCTAAATTCACAGTCTATCCGGACTCTTCCCCAGATAGCAAGACATAGTTGGGCCAACGTTGGCCCAATTTTTTTTTCCAACGTTGGCCCACTGTTGGTAACCTTACGTTGGCCCACGGTAATTTTGCTCATCGACCCAACGTTGGTCCAACATGTTGGCATATTGTCGGGCCAACGTAGGTATAATTGTATGACAACTAACAGTCAACCTTAAATAACTGGGTGGTTAGGTTGGCCCAACGTTGGCCCTTTGTTGAAATGTGAGATTGCATATTGTTGGGCCAGCGTAGTTTTTAGTGTTTGCCAACTGATAGCCAACCTTAACAACTGGTTTGTTAGGTTGGCCCAATGTTGACCCTTTTTTTACAATGTCAGATGGCAAATTGTTGAACCAACGTAGCTCTACATTTGCAATTGGTTAGGTGATGCTTTACATAAACCTATTTGATGACTGTTTTAAAAATAATATACACAACTCAATCTACATTCATAATGCATACATGGACATGTTCAATACAAACATTACTAATGATTAACTGTGAAAATATTTTATATACATCAATTCAATCAAAGTTTACAAAATAAATTTTGAAATAGACAAAAGAGGTAAATTATGAAAAATTATCAATTCAAAGTCCTTAATCAGTGCTCACTTCCTTTATTACTGTCCTTTTCTTGTATTCCCGCTCTTTTCCCGTACCTTCGTCGCCTCCCGTTTTCTTCATCTTGATCTTTGTCATATGTACTCGTACTTTATACACTTCTTTATGCATGGTCTTCGATTTCATTGTTATTAACAGCCACAACATTTGTTTTCCTTGCAGTCTCTGATTAAAAATACAAAATAGTTTGATATTAGAAACAATACAATTACTGGTCCAACTTATGAATAAATATTACTTAAATGAAATCTTTTAATAAAGAGAATGGTGAATTATACTATTAGTGCACCTTAATTTCCTTGTTACAATCGTGTCTGTAATAGACAGTTAAGAATTAGATAGAAACAACTTAAAAGATGTTATTTAGCCTTAACTTAGTTACAGTGCTTGTGTGCAAAAACATGAAAAGAATGAATTCGAATTAATTTTAACAGTTAACCTGAATAAATAAGAATAAATATACTTACATTGCTTCTAAATGCAGTGATAGCAAGTGTATAATCCACAAATTTAAATTTCACTTCTGCTTGCTTGCCCTGCATTTTCAGTCTATGATGACCACCTGTGAGCAATTGAATTTAACAGCTCACTCCACAGTTTGGTGTAATTTGATTCCCGCGCGACTCACTAATCTTTGGCGAACGCCTAACTTTTGTTTCAATTTAATTATAAAGATGTGTCATTTTGATTTATGTATATGTAGGCTTCATTCACATCTTGTTAGGAGTTCCTGAGAACTTATTCAGTCTTCTCTAAATTCTCATTAATACAATGCTCATAAAAAAAATTCAGTATTTCAAGGGTTTTATTTCAAATAAATAAGCATGCATGTGCACAATTCAAAAAAATATAATAAAACACTCTTTGGTGCTGTGATCACTTAATTAAGTTCAAAGTTGAAATTTTGAAAATATAAGATCTAAACAAAAACAGTCATACATCCAATTAAAGCATGGACATAGAATGTCCTCTTCATTATTTCAGAATGTGCGTATAAATTAAAACTTAATTAGAACCAAGTTGTCTAAACGTAAAGCTCAGTAGCTAAAAAAGACACCATCATTTAGTTGGCAGTATAATAATTGGGCCAGCGTTGGCCCAAAATAAATATACCATCTTTGAAACACTTAAACAAGAGAACACTCGTGCTAACGTCGGGCCAACGTCGGGCCAACATACTACTACCAACTTGATAAGACACTTTCTTTTAGGGTGTATTACAAACATCGGGCCAACGTTGGGCCAACATACTACTACCAATTTGATAAGACACTTTCTTTAAGGGTGTATTACAAAAATTGGGCCAACGTTGGGCTAACATACATGTACTACTACCAATTTGATAAGACACTTTTTAAGGATGTATTACAAACATTGGGCCAACGTTGGGCCAACATTCTACTATCAACTTGATAAGACGTATTCTTTATGAGTGTATTACAAACATCGGGCCAACATTGCGCCAACATACTACTGCCAACTTTAAAAGACACTTTCTTTAAGGGTGTATTACAAACATTGGGCCAACGTTGGGCCAACATACTACTACCAACTTAAAAAAAAAACTTTCTTTTAGGGTGTATTTCAAACAGTGGGCCAAGGTTGGGCCAACATCAACATCCCTCCTTCCTTGGGAAGTAAAGTGAATGGAAGTTGCTAACGTTGGACCAACATTGGGTCAACATTGAAATTCTGTCATGGTCGAGAAGGTTGGCATGGTGACATTGGTCCAACGTTGGCCCAACGTTGTTTCCCCAACGCCAACCATACAACCTTTTGCCAATGTTAGCCCAACATATTCTCGCTTGTTACAAAAAAATATTACAGGTAAAGCGGCAACATCCTTTGAAAGGCTTGACACTGATTACTTAAATTATCAAAGGGCCCAAAGGTAATGAAGTCAATTACCGTTTTGAGTTTTTAACAATAGGAAGATTAGGTGAAGCCGAAACAAAATAAAAATGATTCCAAATCGTACAAATAATCTAATACCAGTGTCATAGTTATGTGTTAAGACAATCTCGGAAATGATTTACGAATAAAACGACCGAAATAATAGCAATTTATTTAATAGATAAAATGCGTGATTCGCAATCTGTCATGAGTAACTTGATTTCCGAAAGGTGACAGATTACTTAAATTCCACATTTAGCTGATTTTCAAAGAAGTATATTTTCATGTAAAAAAAAGAAATAAAAGTTTAAATTTCTTGAAGAAAAAATAAATAAAACCTACTAAATTTAAAATTAGGAAAAAGCAATTATTTTCATTATAATTCAAACAAATTCAAAATGTCGAATCGCTAACCCTAACCCTAACCCTGTATTAAAATTCATATAATATAACGTAGATTGAAAATCTCTGAATTCTAAAACTTTAATTTAACACATGTACTTTTAAGTGTTCCTTGAAAATTGAAAACAATTTATTTACCTCAATTAAATAATTGTGTTACTTTGTTATGTTTGACTTACAGTGTTCACATTAATCTAGAGTCGTGGCTCCGTAAAAACATACTTAATATTTTTTATAATACAATGTATTTTTAATGCAACTATACATGTACCAAGAAGGAGGAACAGTTTCTAAACAGATTCAGCCCTACATTTTTTTTAAATATGACAGTGATATCAGAAATTAAAATGTATTCTTTCTGATGGAATTTCATTCATTAGGAAAACACAAATCATTTTTCTCATTTGATCTCCTTAATGCTAATTGTGACGTCATTAACTTGTGCATTTTCCCGTATTTTCTTAAATAGTTGCAGAAGATATCAATTTTCAGTGAATTTTTCTTTAAGTAATGTCAAAGCCTATTCTAAGTACTTGTAGAAAAAAACACAAACACGGCTGCTGGGTTCGATATTTGATATATTTTACGCTTAATACAGAAAAAGGAGAGGGTGACCTGAAATATAATGTAACAAGTATTTAATATTTCTCACCTCACACACACTTTTACACGGATTTATTTAATCTTAGGAATTTAGATAATTTAGAAATTCACTTTAGTTAAATAAAATAATCAAATAGATACTGAATAATAATTGAATACCAAGAAATAATTTAACAATTATATCTTACCGTAATCCTAGACTTAATGCCACAATATCGTAAGATATAGAGATGTGTTGGGGAGAGAGAATGTCTTCCCTCCCCAAAGTCTAAGGTTGGAGTGCTCGAGAAGTTAGTATTGGCGCGAATGCGCAGGAGACCACTCACAAACCCGAATACTCTCACTGACCACTCACCCGTATAAATGATTGAATGAATGAATGAATAAGGCAGTGAATGAACGTAGTAAATTCCGTAGTGACGACGGAATTCGATAGTTACTATAATAAAATGATGCCTTATAATAATATATGTAAATGATATGAATGATAATTAGTAATATTAATCAATTAATTATAATTCACCCTGTGACAGTAATATATCTCTGCCACCATCACCCACAAAGATTTTGAGATATGTGATTTTTCAAAGCAGTTTACAAAATATATCCAAAAATCGAACTGGGCGACGGTGGCAGACACTATTTTCTAAATCAAAATAAGCAAAGAAATGAGTCATTTTGAGGCTTTTCTGCGAGAAAACTTAGAAATGTACCAAATTAATGACGTCATATTTCCAGTCTCAACTCAACTTTTTTTAAAGCCAATTTCATAACGTTTTAAGAATATTAAATTTTTAAGGGCACAATAAAGCCCAAACCGTACCCTCTTCTTTATAGTGTGAAAACAAACTATTTGTCTTTGTTCCATCATGAGTTAAGTCCGGCAAGGGTCTAGGAGATAAGTGATTATGCAAGGCGAAGCCCTAATTAAGCGCTCTTCTTTTTAGAATTGAAATACGGTAGAATTTTTTCATTAAAGTTTCAGTTAGAGAAAATTTATATGTTTGAATTACGCAGCACAGTTAAGGTTACAAAATGGAGACGGAGTCTAATTTGTACGGGAAAACTTGACAATGACGTCATACACAATATACGTCATACAACATTTCTTTAAAATATCAATGAGTTTATCTGCTAATTTAACCAGTAAGAAATCGTCAAACTACATAAAAACTTACTACAGCGTGTTGTTTTGTCGTTAGTTAAATCCCACAAAACAAGTTATAAACAAGTCACTGATCGCGATACACTTGTCAATATGACGTCATTTCTTACAACGTGACGTAGTTTGTATGCAGTGAGAGATAGATCAAGTAATATTTTCTCAACAAAATATGTATTATCGAATTAAATAGAATACTATTTACAGATATTCTATGGGCCAATTACTTAAATTTAATGTCTTCTTCACTATTTTATTAATATTTTTTCTGTACATTACGTATTTGATTGACACTGCCGTATATTTGTATGCAAGTACATCAGAGGGTAATGTGGGGGATCTTAATAAATCGATCTAGTGCAAGGGCATATACTCTATGGATCAAAGTAAGCTTTTATATTTCAACTATAGAACTATTAAGGTATGTGAAAAGTGCTGCGATCCTGATGAAATCTTAAAAACAATTTAATTATATCAATATTTTATGCCGCTGACCAGCAAAAAATATAGCATTCAGTCATACAAGTATAATTTTAACAATGAAATTACAGAATTTAGACAGGATCGCAGCACTTTTTAGAAACTACAATGCATGTTGAAAATATTTATATGCTAAACTTGGAAATTTAACTTCGTTATGCCCTTGCACTAGTGATATTTATATGTAACATCAATACGGCAAGTAAATGTGCTAAAATCGCGTGACTGCCGCATCACGTGACTAGTCTAAATGTAAAATATGATCGTCCTTGATATGTAGTTATTTATCATAATTACAAATATCCCCTATAAATAATGTACTAAAATAATCACTATCCCGATTTTGAATAAATTTTAAAATACAAAATTTAGTCGATATTTCTTAACCTTAACTGTACTGCGTATCTGATTATTTCCAAAATTAGTCCAATGACCAACCACGGATTTGCTTTTTTTTAGAAAATGATTTTTAAAGAATTTTCCTATACATTTCTATGTAAAACTTTTTGGCCCCGCCCGACCCCTGGGGGTCATGATTTGAACAAATTTGAATCTAAACTACTTGAGCATGCTTCCATATAAATATGATGAATTATGGCTATGTCATTCTTGAGAAGAAGATATTTAAAGAATTTTCCTATATATTTCTATGTAAAAATTTGGTCGCCATTTTGGTCCCGCCTTACCCCGGGGGGTCATGATTTGAACAAACGTGAATCTACACTACCTGAACATGCTTCCATATAAATATGATGAATTATGGCTTTGTCATTCTTGAGAAGAAGATTTTTAAAGAATTTTCCTATATATTTCTATGTAAAAGTTTGGTCAGCCATTTTGGCCCCGCCCTATCCCCGGGGGTCATGATTTGTACAAACTTGAATCTACACTACCTGCGGATGTTTCCCCATAAGTTTCATCTTTGCTGGCACAGTGGTTCTTCAGAAGAAGATTTTTAAAACATGCCACTAAATTTTCATTAATTCCCAATTATCTCCCCTTGAATGAGGGCGTGGCCCTTCATTTAAATAAACTTGAATCCCCTTCACCTAAGGATACTTTATGGCAAGTTTGGTTGAAATTGACCCAGTAGTTCTTGAGAAGAAGTCGAAAATGTGAAAAGTCTACAGACAGACCGACGGAAAGACAGCTAGACAGACAGACGCACAGACGGACGCCGGACAAAATGTGATCAGAAAAGCTCACTTGAGCCTTCAGCTCAGGTGAGCTAAAAACCAGGGAATATTGTAGGAGTTGGTATTGATATTTTTGGCAGGGAGTCATTTACTGCACACGATTGCCTATCTAAAACAATTATATACACTGTAATTTATACATTAGTATGAGATGCATCTTGTGTTTAAAAATCTGAGAAACATGAAGTCAAGCTTGTGATCTATGTGTTCCGAACTGAAGTATCTCGATTGTTTTGAAATTCCACCAGATTTAAGAGATATTTTCTGCACTCTCCATGTATGCTTCTAATCAAAATCAAAAGTTTTAACTGTGTTCCAACTTTTTAATAAAATAAGGCAACAGATTCAGTGTTTACAATGCCTTATCCTTTGTTAAATTATATATCAAATAGTGGAGGTCAGGCTAAGGTAAGTGTTGCCTATACCAAGTATTTTATGCATTTATGTATTTTTGTACGTCATGATATTGATTTCACGAAACCAGCAGCGCTTTGTAAACACGGATTATATCCTTTATCTCCTTGATTATAAAAAAGTCAATATCTCTTAAGGATATGTCCTTATTCATACCTTTAATTTTATTTAGCGCGCTTCAAAAGATAAGTCTATGTGACATGTCTTTGTGATTTTCACACCATTACTAGTCATAAAAATAAAACAGACATTTGTTTAATGATGTAGAATTGATAAATATCGCACGACACACCAGACTCTTTATTTAATTTCTCATAAATCATTAGTACATAATTCTTAAAGAAAGATCCTGATCTGGTGGTTATCAAGTTACATTCCAACATATTTATTTCCACTGTATACAAAGTGCTTATCGAATATCTACTTGATTGGAATCACTAACTATATTTCTTTGGGTGTGTATTGTGGGCATTGAAGACATGCCAAGAAGAGTTGGCAGGCAAAATATGGGGAAAGGATATGTTATACTTATCATGGAAAATTTGACATCACTGCAGGTTTATCCATATACATGTATGCATATTTTAAATGAGGACATTCAGGATTTGGATATTATTCCATTTATGTAGTATTTAAAGGATATTTTTATCATATTTTGTTAAATGTACTACATCATGTTTTGGTATGTTTTACTGCAAAAGGATTTGTATATACAGTTAATTTTTTCTGAAATTTTCCCTAGAAATATACTTAATTTTGATAACATAGATCAGCTATTAGTCTTTATTGAATGAATGTTATAAGTGGTGTGAATCAGATGTGGATACTTAAAAATACTAAAGAACTCTTAGACAAATTTAAAATCACAAGACTTTACAAAAATCACAAGCTTCAAAACTTACGACTTTTCAACTTTATACACAACAATTCCCCACGATAATTAAAGTCAAGGTTTTCCGAAATAATTGACAGCTGCTTCTTCAATAAAAATGGAACTCGTTAATTTACTTACCTCGTAACTGATCATTTGTAAAATTATTTTGTTAAAACAGATTCTGTTTGCACACATAAGCACTCTGAAGGTGACATCAAGACGATTCTTGAGTTTCTGAATGACAATTTCTATGTGGTTTTTGGAGACCACGTATTCCAACAATCTACTGGAATTGCCATGGTTACAAATTTTGGCTCCGTTATTAGAATACTTATTTTTATATTTATACCCAGATAGCATGACTATGTTGGGCCAACATTTGTTACAGGTTGTATGGTTGGCGTTGGGGAACAACGTTGGGCCAACGTTAGACCAATGTTACCAAGTCAACCTTCTCGACCATAACGGAATTCCTATGTTGGCCCATTGTTGGTCCAACGTAAGCAACTTCCATTCACTTTAGTTTCCAAAGAAGGAAGGATCATGGCGTTGGCCCAACGTGAGACCAATGTTTATAATACATCCTTAAAGAAAGTGTATTTACAAGTTGGTAGTAGTATGTTGGCCCATTGCTTGTAATACACCCTTAAAGAAAGTGCCTTATCAAGTTTGTAGTAGTATGTTGGCCCAACGTTGGCACAATGTTTGTAATACATCGTTTAAGAAAGTGCCTTATCAAGTTGGTTGTATTATGTTGGCCCAACGTTGGCCCATTGTCTGTAACACACCCTTAAAGAACGTGTCCTATCAAGTTGGTAGTAGTATGTTGGCCGGACGTTGGCCCATTGATTCTAATACACCCTTACAGAACGAGTCCTATCAAGCTGGTAGTAGTATGTTGGCCCAACGTTGGCACAATGTTTGTAATACACACAAGCGTTATTTTGTTTAGATGTTTCAAAGATGGGAAATTTATATTGGGCTAACGTTGGCCCATTTATTATACTGCCAACTAATTGATGGTGTCAATTTTAAAATTAGCTGCTGAGCTTTACGTTGGGACAACGTTGGTACATTCTGAAATAATTAAGAGGACTTTCTATGTCCATGCTTATCATTGGATGACTGCTTTTTTTTAGATATGATATTTTCAACATTTTAACTTTGCACTTAAGTGATCAAGCACCAAAGAGTGTTTTATTCTATATTTTGAATTGTATATATGCTTATTTGTTTGTAATAACCCAGATAGCAGAGCACCGTTGGCCAAATCTTACATTATGGTTCTATTATCTATGTTGGGTTACCTTGATTGGACCAACGGTGGTCCAACATGGAATATTGATAGCTGGTTATGTATAATAGTGCGCTAATGTTGGGCTTACTGTTGGCATTATATCATAAAACTATTATCATGAGAGAAAATATTTGTTTGGGGATTGGCATCGGCCCTACGTTGGCCCAATATACCATGAATCAGACTGAGCATCATGGGTAGACAACAACCGGGCTACTTGTAATATCCGCGCCATTTTTAATCTGACACGAGCGTAATGAGACTGATACCTTGCATATCTGCACTCACTTTGTAAGTATTAATTATATGTTTGCCTCGGCACAGCTGAATTAACGTTTAGTTTTTAAACGATATCATGTACAAATCTGTGTAAATCAGACACGGGGAAGTGCAGAGGCCAGGTGCTGTTGGGTCAACACTGTACAGATAGCATGCTAACATTGGGCCAACGTTGGGCCAATGTAATCGGTTACATCGGGCTAATGTTGGCAAATGGCATTGACCCAATTTGAGTTCTCTCATCGACCCAATGTTGGCCCGATATGTTGGGCCAACGTTGGACCAATGTAGAGTGTTATTTCTACAGATATTGGCCCAATGTCGCGCCAACATTGGCCCAATGAATGCGACATTGTTGGCGAAACGTCAACAAGAACATAGGGCCGATGTTTGCAAATGACGTTAGCCCAGTGTCATTTTGCTCCTTTGCCCAATGTTAGCCCGATATATTGGACCAACATTGGGCCAATGTGTGTAAACATTTAATTGTTACAAATCTGTATATTAACAATATACAATCAGAAATAAATCTACAACCAATCTTTCTTGAAAAATCAAGCTAGCTAAAATAAATTTAAAATTCTTATTATTTATCGAAACAAAATAAATTATCAGTGATTAAATTTTTTGTTTATATACAAGAAAAATAAATGAAAGTATAAAAATGTGTTTTGATACAGTTAAAACGATTAATAATTTGCTCCTTATTTAAATTGAAATTTGTGTCTAGTAGAATATATTTCCGAAGTCTACCACTTAAGGTCAAGATCTAGTAAATGAAAGGTGCCTACAGATTTATCAAACTTGAGAAATAAATTCCTTTATTGATTCCTTACCACTTTAGCTTGGTCAAATAAGGTTTTTCGGGCAAATTTGTAGGTACACAAGATGAAAAACTGTATTTTAAACTGTCATTTTCAATGAAAAATTAAGAAAACCAGTCATGAATATATTTTTTTTGTATTCGGCAAAGAAAATGTATCCAGATTGCCTACAGTCTCTCAGAAAACGGTAATTAGTATGTTCATGGCCTATTCTTTAAATCAATATCAAATTTAATATAGGTACCCGGGTTTTATTTTCATATGATTTCAAATTGAATGACATGAAAATACCCATTTTCTACATAATTCTGTAAAGCCGTAAAGTACGGGGAAAAAAAAAGTTGAAATTGATTATGACGTTATAATGAATCTAGCACCAAAAATTCAGTTTCAAGTTATTTACTAGATCTTGACCTTAATTTACTTATATAAACTTAACGTCAGAACATGATCAACATTTTTAAAATGTTGAATTTGCTGAAGTTAAAAAAAAATTTATTCAGTACTAAAAATAAATTGGGTTCTTTCATTAAAAATTTGTTCAGTGTAACGACAAATTTTCAAAACTGTATTTTTTATGGAACATTGAATCAATATTGTTTGTGATGATTATCAAGCGTATAAATATTATGCATAAATGCCTTCATCACGCAAGCTAATCACTTAATCACACCATAAAACAAAGAAGTCGATTATTCCTTAATTGACAGCTTAAACATATAGTGATGTACTTGTAAATTTTATCGTATGTTAACTCTTTACTAGAAAAGTAACAAAAGTATTAAGTACCAAATATTACAATTTTAGTGCTACTGGGGTTTTAAAAAGACATGGAGAACACAATCAAAGAATGGCTAAGGTATGCCAAGGACAGGGATGAGGGAGGAAGAAAGGGCAGAGAAGAAAAGAAGGGAGAGGAGGAGACTTGGGAGAGAGGAGTTAGGAGAGGGATAGATGGAAAATGGCAGTGCCTAATTTTTTTTGTGATATAGTGTGACATACCTGTAGTTCTACCCTTTTTGTGTCTGTTTGTCGGTTATAAACACGATGCAGATGCCAGAAACATTTTTTGTTAAGTAAAAAAATTACGGGATTCATTTTAGTATTATTGTAAGAACAGGAGGGCTTTGTTTATTTGTTAGACGTGCTTATTGATACCTGAATTTTCTAACTTGTGCATAATTTACATCAGAGAGGGAGTATACAGTCATGTAACCTACGTGTATCGCTTGAAGTGAGCATCAACTTTTAATTCTTTATTAATGTTTTCTTCATGCACTGAACAATAAAATTATAGTATGTTATAATTTAATTTTATATTTTGATTTCTTTTTCCTCAGTTTTTTAATTAATGTAGAGCTACTTACAATGCAATACTTGTTGATGGCAATTCTATGGGAAAAATTTAGAATATGTATTAAACTATTAATCTAGCATATATAGCATATATTGAGATAGTATTAAAGAGCTTTTACCATTAAACTGTACTACAAAACTAGCATAACCTTATTGTATATATTTGTTTGTCAATTTTGAGGACAAATGGCCAACCAGTGAAGACCAAATGAGTTGTCATGATGGAGAGTCAATAAGATACAAACCAACGTTGGCCCAAAAATGATGTTTTCCTAATAATGAAAGAATAAGTGGCCCAACAATGGCTCAATGGTATCCGTTCGTTGGTCCAACAAAAGCCAACAAGTTGGTCTGATTAAGGGGCCCATGAGCAAATTACCGTTGGCCCCAAAATTAATTGCTTACAATGGGCCCAAAAACAAAAATGACGTTTGCCCAACATTGAAAAAAAATTTGGCCCAAAAGTGGCCCAATATTAACTGTTACATTGGCCCAACAATAAGCCAATAAGTTGGTTTGATTAAGGGCCGATGAGCAAATTACCGTTGGCCCAACATTAGTTGCTTACAATGGCCCAATTGCACTAAAATGACGTTTGCCCAATTTAAAAAAACATTGGCCCAACAGTGGCCCAATATTAACTATTACATTGGCCCAACAATAAGCCAATAAGTTGGTTTGATTAAGGGCCAATGAGAAAAACCATGGCCCAATGTTGAATTCAAAAGTGGCCCCAAAATAAGGAGCGTTGTTGGCCCAACAAAAGGTCCCAAAAACTCTTGCTATCTGGGTATGTAGCAGAATTTATGCAAAATCTATGCGTGAAAAAGAAAACACTTGCTGTGGCCTTCAACTTAACATTTTGATATATCGACGACGTGTTGTCAATTAATAATGGTAGTTTCCATTCCTACGTCGATACGATATATCCCGGTGAGCCTGAGATGAAAGATCCAAAGCGTTCAAACTTTGTTTTATACTTGGATATTTTGCTTGAAAAAGGCACTAATGGTAATCTAATAACCAAGCTATATGATAAACGTGATGACTTTAACTTTTCTTTCGTCAACGTCCCCTTACTTATAGAAAAACCTTCATCACCGCATACTGTAATATGCCTCATTGATTCGATACGCATGCTCTTTGTATTAACAATTTCTATAACGAGGTAAATTATTGACCTAAATACATTACCCATACAAAAATATATGAAGTGCCATCCAATCCTCCAATACATTTTTTTAAAGGTTTGTGACCAGTCAGCAGGGGATGTTTACCCCTCCAGGGCACCTGATCCCACCTTTGATGTTTCAAGGGTCCGTGTTTGCTCTGCTCTTTATTTTTTTTTTTTTATGGATTTAGATGAATACGATATTATCTCCATATCCTTGACGTAATCATTAAATTGTTTTAGGAAAAAAGCTTATTTCAACTTATATTATACATATAACATATATCCCTTTTGGGACAGTTTACCATATAAACCGCAAGCAAACGCTATTTCTTATTTGTCTTCTTTTTGTCCTATTTGGGATATTACTCATACACATTATCACATCCTTCATGTTGAACCTCAGTCAAATAAAGCAGAGCGCGTTGTGCAAGATCAAGAGGGTCTTTAATCTTGGGAACACGTATTTCCTTAAAGAAAAAGAGAATTTTAGCGGTTTTTTGCGACTGTTCATTTCTATATTCAAAGTTCCCTATGATAGAAAGGTGTTGTTATTTTTCTCTTCTGTTGTTTTAGTCTGTACAAAAAGGTTTTGTGTTTTATTTTAACATCACACATCACTTTTTAAATGAAGAGGTTTTATTGTAAAGTATTCAAAACTTAAAGCACATAGAAATCGATAGAAAAAAAAATGCTAACTAAGGAGGAACAAAAGGGAAAAACAGCAACAGACCCAACTGAAAAAAAAAAAAACATATAAATAAAATAAAATAAGAGTTAGAAATAATAAATGACAACAAAACCAAAGAAGGTATATTAAGATTTCAAGCCAAATGGTGTGAAGAAAGGAGAAAAAATTTTTTTTTTTTTAAAAAAGAAATTACAGGAATAGATGTTTTTAACAAAAAAAAAATGAAAATATTGTACAATGTAAAAATGAAAAAATAGAAGAGAAGAAATTTTTTTCAAGAAATTATATACATCTGATTTGGATCATAATAATGTAATTAAAATCTTCGTTATTTTGTGAAAAATTAAGATTATTCCAAGACTCAAAACTGGGGAAATCTGTTGCATGTGAAGGACCAATTACTTATAAAGAATGTGAAGAATTTTGAAAACATTTTAACATAATAAAACACAAGGGAATGACGGGTTTCAAAAAAATTTTATGAGTATTTCGGGGATGATATATCAGAACTAACTGCCGTCAATGAAAACGCAACACTCTAATTTTAGGGTAAAAACTAAATAAGGGTTATAACTATGTACCAAACAAGTTAACATTTTTACTTTGCCAAATCAGTTATTTAATTGTTGAATGGTTTTCATTTCATAACCAAAAGTTGATTTTTTAGCCCTCCTAACAGATAACATTTAAATACCCCCCCCCCTTCCGACCATTTAATCAAAACATGCTAGTCCGCTATGTACAACATACATGTAAGCAGTAAGATTTCTACCACCCATTAGGTTTATCAATGTCTTTATCTGAGCGAAATAAATATTCTTGGGCATTTTTAATTGCCCATTGTTCAGATACTGCTTTAATTTTTGTATTTGGCGTAGTGTAGTAACTCTTGGATTTCCCGGGTTTAAAGAAACTGTTATTTATGCTACTGAAACACATGCACTATAAGTCGTTATATAGTGTACATTTGCATCGAGCTCTTATTTTCTTTATTTTGAGAATCTCCAACATTAGCAATGAAAATCAGTCATTTTTAGGAAATATAGGCATCACATCCTGTAAAAAAAAAAGGGATTTTTTTCCCGGATTTTTAGTACTTAAGATAAACAGATACAAAACCTTAAATTTCAACAATTGTTAAAAATTTTATAAAAAATGAAAAAAATTTGATTTCTTTTAAAGAGAGCTAAAAAGTAACTTCCGGTAAAGGAAAGAAATTCATTCAATCGTTAAATAACTGATTTTGCAAAATAAAAGATATACTAACTTTTTGGTACATAGTTATTACCAGTATATACTTTTCACCCAAAATTGTGTTGCGTTTTCATTGAGGTAGATAGTTATCAAAGCATAAATTAAAACACTGAAAAACATACCCTCTGTGTTAACCAAAGAAAAAAAAAATTTAAAATATATTTCCCAAAAAAAGATAAAGATAGAACTTTTTTAAAAAAATTGGAGACCGAAATTTCTTCTTAATTTTATTATAAAATTTAATCAAAGGTAGGGCCCAAAAGAGGATGAAAACTTATTTACCACATTTAATAATTTTGAAAACTGGATATTTAGAGAATAGATTTATAGGAGAAAATATCAGAACCATATCTGATCTTATAAACTCTACAGTATCAAGAATATTCCCGGACTAATTCTTTTCGTGTATTAACACAGATTTGTGTTATTTGTGTTTTTTAATTTTCAAAGACCGATCAATGTTTGTTATCTTCATTTTATTCAGTGAATGAAGTGTTAAATATTATACGTTTTAATTTTATTAATTTAAGGTAAATTTTGTTATTATTATTATTATTAAAATTTGTTAAAGCGCTCAATTTTACATATAGTATGCAATCAATGGCGCTGCACATACAGTACAGTACAGTAATTATAATTTGTCCTCAAGTTCCTGTGATATTTGTGTTTAAAATATGTATATATTTACCCACATGTAATTTACACCACTTCTCAAAGGTGTCGTTGTCCTATTTTTAAAATTTTCGTGAAGATGGAAGAAGAGACTTCATAGAACATGAACTAGAACTTGCTGTGTGTCTTTATTCAAAGGATTAAGTGTTTCAATAAAATATTTGTGAAGTGAACATGAAGTGTATGGAAATTATCAAGGCAAAATTTAAAGAGATTTATAAAAAATATTAAACTTAGCTTATAATGTAAGGGTAGAGAAAGTTACAAATTTGTTATACAATACTACAATGTACATATAAATATGGAATGAAAGAAAAAATTATTAGAATTTTGGAATTTTCCCCAAGAAAATTTTGATAACAATAGCTTTGATGAACTTTTTTCTTAACAGAACAGGTTACAAATGTCACTTGAATATAGGCTACCATGTAATTTTGACCTATATATAATGTAAAAATGAACAGTATCACGACAACCTTCATGCTCTGTTCAGTCAGATATAACAAGATTTTTTTTCTATTTACAAATTTTTATCTATAAATAAAATCAATATAAACAATATTCACAACATATTTTTACAGCTATTATTTACAATAAATAGAATTTAAAAGTCTCTTTTAATCCTCAATCTATTAGAATGGCCCAGAACCACGTCCATGAGACTCGCCCCGTTTTACGACGAACTCCCGCCAACTGGCTCCCAGTGGTATTGGTTGGATAAGGTCATCACCAACACACACAGGGCAATTATAATTGGAAACATCAGGAACCTTTAAATTAAATAACATTTTTGTGTCACAGGTAACGTATACAAAACGAAAATCCCAATCACCATTGACTTAAATTGACTAATGGCACACCATACAAACAATCCCGGTAATTTTAACCAACACTATTAATTTAAGGAAAACATTAAGAATCCCACACTTAACAAAAGTGGTTTTAACAATTAAACCCACAACACCGACTTTATAAGCGGCAAAACAAAATAGCTAGGTTTCAAAACTTAGTACATTGCACCAGAAATAGAACAATAAACGCATAAGTAACTTTACCCAGCAAAATCTGTATACGTAAATAGTAGCAAAAACATTACTTCACTCAAGTTCTTAAATAGTTTTACGTTTTAAAATGTTACTCAAAAACTTACATATAAAGTACAAATTAAACTTCCCCCTTATGTAGAAATGGTTACCGTTAAAAAAAGAATTTATCACTTATCTTGGACTGTACGTCAAGCATGTAAAATCTATAAAACGTGGATCCCGTCTACCTTGTCAGCTATGCAGCTATTTAAATACCTCCAACTGAACATTTTCGGAATCTCATAACCTGACACCGTACTACGGACTGCGGACTTTCGAACAAAAGACCGCTTTCAGGGAACGTACAGAATTACATTTTGGGTTTTTCTTAACTTTACTGTACCTATTTTCGTTTTTCCCGGGGATTTTTTTCATGCATTTGACACAATTGAAACATGGAAACAGATAAAAGAATCAATATAATTACAAGCGTAATTTGTGTTTATTGAGTAATTAGTTAAAATGTATCTATATGTATCTTGATTATATGCACAAACGTGTAGGTATGAGGTACAAGTATCTGCAATACTTTTTAGAATGTGAATTAATCAACGACTGTGTAGGCCTCACTAATTTTTGAAACATTTCCCTTCCCATAATTAATTAAGAATACATCGCAGAAAAAATTTCATTTATTTCTTAAAACCAAATGTTTTTATTTATCATTTAAATAAATTCTATAAATTATTTTTCTGCTTTAAATTTCATGAGATCGGACTCTTTAGTTCTAAAACCTTTTTTTGGAAAAATATAGTAGTAGTATCTTTATTGGCGTATGCATTGTATATATTGCCACATATAACATTGCTTTATATATTAACGGTTTCTTCCTAATTCACCATAAACAGCAGGGGTACATGTTGAAGTTTTAACTACCAGTAATCTTTTCCAAATTTTAATTGTATTCTTTCTAATTCTTTTGCTGGTATAAATTCCCACACTTATATATGAACCACAAGAAAAAGGGGACAACAAATTTGAAAACCTTTCTATGGAAAAGGAAATGTGAAAGTTTAGAATCGGGTCAAGTTTTTTAAAACCCTGTAAACTTTTGAATAATTTTATTATTTTTTTTCCCCCCAAATAATACCGAATTCTTTTACTGTTTTCATAATAAAAAGGCCCCAACTCAAAGGTCTTCTGCAAGTATGTCAAGCATTAAACATTAAAAGGGGGGGGGGGGGAAAAAAACCCTTTATAAACTTCTTTGCGCAAATTTTAAAACTTTTGTTAAAATTTAAAGCATAAAATTGAATGAAAGTGAATTGGAGATATTTATAATACACTAACACACGAAGACAAATAGAACGTTTTATAATAACAAGTTTCCCTTTTAAGTTTTGGATTAATACGAATTGTTTAAAATGCTTCTTTTTATTTACTAGTATTTTAGTCAAACTGGTTAAAAAAAAGAGGGTGCATTTTTTAAATACGTGTTTTTTAAATTTCTATAAAAAATTTATTTAACCCCCCCCCCCACACACACACACACATGCACACACACCCTATTCAGGTAATAGATATTCACTCATGTCTACCTTAATACACTTAATGAGTAAAATCACTTATTAGTTATATACTCATCAATTGAAAATAGAATTAAGTGAAATATATCATCATTAATTTATCACGTTAATCATATTTTTAAGTTAAAGTAATGAGAAGTTTGGAAAATAAACAAAATATTTTGGATTAGGTAAACAATTAGCAGTATGCATGTTTATCTAAGAAATATTGTTAAAAAGGCTTAAATACTCAAAAATAATGTAGGTTTGCAGGAGGTTAATTGTATCTTCATAAAAATAATTAAAAATAGTATTCTACTAAAAGCAGAATTCAATTAAATTTTAAAAAGAAATGCTTTTACATTTTCCCCCCACCTGTTAAGTCCGCAGTCCCTAGTACGTTGTCAGGTGTACGTGATTCCGAAAATGTTCAATACAATAGGTCGTAACAGACCAATGCCTGCAAAACTTAACTTGAGGTTCAATAAGGTAACAATTTAAGAGGTATTTGTACTTGTGTTGCAACTTTTTGAACCTTTTTTTAATATAAAACTACATATTTCAATGTAGAAAATCTTTCTTATCAAAATGTTATTTTAGGTCTATATAGAGAAAATGCGACGGTTTGAATTACTGCATTTTGCTTGCAAAGTCAAATAACATTGGGTTTCAGTATCTAATTTGGATGTCATTGGAAAAGTACCAATTTCACAACTTTTTAAATCCGTTGAAAAAGAAATTACGTTTAAAAAAGAAGTGTATTACTTAAATAGTAATTTAGATAACTTTAATGGAACCTGGAACCAATATTAGATAGAGGGACCCCTTTATTGAGCTTTGGTTCCCAGTCAATTTGTCCATATGTGAAGTATCCGGATATCTGAATCACCAATTAAACAAGACAAAATAACATTTAAAAATTTCGCTCCAATGAAAATGTCCGGATGCTGAAGTGGGGATATCTGGCGTCCGGATATCGAAGGTCCACTGTATATTATAATCATTATATTGGAATTTATTATATCTATTATATATTTTTTTATATAATATGCTATTCAATTAATTGTTAAAATCAAAATGTAATTTCCCTGTAATAAATTCTTTGTAAAAACAATGAACAGTTAATTAGTTTAAAATTATGTAGATAGTAAGCTCCACATTAATTTTTAATGATGTATAAGTCAGAAACATTGTCCTAAAAGATGTAGAAGAGTTTTTTTAGGGTTGAATTTTTGTATATAAAAAAAGAAAAAGAGGTCCAGTAAAGGGAAATAAAAAAAAAAAATATATAATGAAAATAAATAAAATTTAAATATTGATTTTAAATATCTCCCCCAAAAAAAGTTCAATGAGTTTTAAAAAAAAAAAACACAATCAATATGGCCTAAAATCAATTATAATACATGATTTATTTTAAAATTCTGTTTAACAAAATACCCCACATTTCAGAACCCTTTATGGAAATAATGCGAAACCTGTACGGTTGCAGAAGTAATGCCCAGCGCATCAGACGTGCAATAGACACTTTGGCTTAGGTAAGATATACTAGTGGCTGTTGATCGATTTCTAGTGGGAAATTTTCGTACCATAAAATACCTGCGGAACTTATGAACTCCCCAGATTATCGCATAACACCCTTTCTCGTTTTAGATTAATTTACCTACATTTTGGAAGTTTTTTCCTAGCGTATGCGAGAGATTTTTTACACCATCTTCGCACTGCTTTAAAACTGCCCAAAAACCACGATCAGACGCATCAGCTGTAAAACAAAGCTTTCATTCAAATTAAGTAATTTGAGAACTGGTGTTACCGTTAAAGCTATCTTGAGAGAGATGAATGCATTTTTCTGCGGTTTCTCCAAATCACTATGTTCGACTGGCCTTTCTTGGTAAGATCTGTTAAAGGCGAAGCAATAGCTGAAAGATTGGGAAATAAATTTTAGATAAATCCTACCAGACCTATAAATATGCACTTGCTTCTTTGTTGAAGGTTGGGTAATGTTGTGAATGGCGGAAACTTTGTCTGGAAGAGGTCAAAGTTCTTTTTTCCCCGCAATATGTCCTAGATCCCAAGACTCTGGTAACCAATAAAACACTTACTTGGTTTCAATAAATTTGCAGAAAAAAAGTCTTTGAAATTCCCCGAATCACATTGATGTGTTCCTGAAATGTTCGTGTGTACACAATCACATCGTGTATAAAGTTGTCAACACACTGCATTCCATGTAAAAGCTTACGCTTCAGGCGACGAAACTTGCTGAAACGTTTATCAAGCCAAAAGGGATCACCCAATTAAAAAAATCCAAGTGGTGTTTGGAAAGCGGTAATCTCCTTCGCTGCATCATCCATTGGTAGCGCAAACCTTAAAAATCAAATTTTAAAAATTTACAGCCAGATAATTGCACATAAATATCATGAGCATTTGGAATGGTTTCTCATGAAAACAGTTACTTTATTAATTACAAATTAAAAAATGTTCGAACCGTCCTTCTTTATCACGATGACTATCGGGGAACTGTATGTACTCGTCGAAGACTCGATCGCATCGGCTTCCACCATTTCCCCACCTAGTCACAAAAAAACGTCTTCTTCAAGTAAAAGGGGAGGATAAGGCTTGGTGCGAAAATGATTGTCATTAGTCAACTTGATATGATGAACTCTGAGATTTGTCAAACCAGGTACATCTGATGAAACATCTGAAAAAACCTTAGTAATCTGCTGAAATTTGTCTTTTCATTATCAGAAAATTATCACTTTACTTTCACATTTGCCGGTCCCTCCTTTTTCGTTTCTCCTGGAGAATCACACAACAGCTCATCATCACTCATCCATCATCATCTAGATCAAGTACTGCTGCACCTAAAACACCTAGAAAACCCGTTTTATCATTACTCTGTTTTTTTGTCAATGTACAACTTCAACATATTTGCATGAAATGTTTTGAAAATTTTATTCACGTTAATTCTGTAATAAACTTTTCCAAATCTCCATAATTTCATATGGACCTTTCCATTGCATTTGTAATTTGTTACTTGCAGTTGGTAAAAGAATAAAACTTTCTCATCTTTTGCATTTTCTGTTTGTGTCCCTTGTTGAATACCTCCGGTTTTTTCTGACCACTTCTGAATTTCTCCGCAATTTACGAGTTCAGTTGTTCCTTCAAATCAAATAATTGGGAAGTATTTCTTACTTCTGAATCTGCTGCCTCTTTAGTACAACTCTCTCAAAATCTTTATAGGTCCTCTAACTTCGTGACCATAAGCCAACTCAAACGGTGAGAATCCTAGATTCCTGTGGTGCATCACGATAAGAAACAATGAGGCTGATAGATAATTATCAAAATCACCAGGGGGTTCCGGACATAACCATAGTATCTGCTTCAACATACCATTAAGCCGCTCGACCAGTCCATTGCAATGGGGGGGTAGGCGTGTTGTTAACTGTCGTATAAAAAAAACGACTGACCTCTGTCATCAGCTCGGATGTTAATTGTGCCTTTTCACTACTGTGTGCTTGATCAGGTGTCCAGTTTTTATAAATCCTTTGGATTTCTTGCGTTCGGATGTTCCCCATGATCAAGGGATACAATGGATTTTTAAAAACCAAGCGTCTATTTCATCCACAAAGTAAGGAGTGTTATTTTACTCGCTAACAGGTGCTTGAATTCTGATCCATCCGCCAAAAAATTGATTATTTCCTGTAAATTGAACATCATCTATCAAAATCCTACGAACTACAACATCGTTACAACCAATGTCTCTAAGCACTGTCACAAAATGTTCATTTAACTTACCCTTATTGTAGGCAAATCTTGAGATGCACTAACGTTACACAATGAAAGGTTTTCAAGGTCCATCGAATTTGAATCCATTGAAAATGTAGATGTGTTTGTAAAGGAAGTAAAAGTTCCACACTTGCCTTGTAATTCTAGTTCTTTGCCATAGATTCTTTTTCTGTAAAATTAAAAAATTTACGAGTTCCGATTCTTCTTAGTCTGGTGGCACTGAGACGCTAGTGGGCCCCCTCTGTCACACTTGAAGCAACGAACTTCTTTCTTCATTTGAGTTTTCATGGGTTGAAACTTCAATCCTGGATTCTGATCTCGCTGCTCCTGTTTCTCGATGCCTGACTTTTTCCTGGAGTATTCCTTTCTTGCCAAAATGAATAAATGTCTGAATGTTAAATGCCTTGCCTCTTAAACTGACCTGCAAAATCACACATTTTTAGATGTTTTTGGGATGCGTTCTTTCAAAAAAAATGTCAATTCTTTCTTACACATAAACAGGAACTGATCCCTAGTATCATATCGTAGAGGCCATCAAAAGTCTTGTTAACTCGACCAAGTTTGATCCACCATCAGATAACTACCGAGACGAACAACAAACTGTGAAAAAGTTTCCCCTACCCAGGTCTGCTCTTACGGAACTTTTGATTCTTTTTCAAAGTTTTTAGTAACGCCGTTTTCAAAGCATCATAGTCCAACGCTTTCTCCTGCGGAAAAATGCATACACATTCAGTGCAAGACCTCTAATAGTGCACTCAAGATAACAGCCCAACTGTCACCTTCCACTTCTATGCTGCAGCGTTCCTTTCAAAACGTCTCAAATAAGAATCAATATCATCCTTAACTTTATCGAACACAGAATTTTTTGGGAAAAAAAGATTCCTATAATTTTTTTATTTGTTTCTACTCCCTTTTCAGCTATTTTTTGCTCTAAGGTTTGAATAGTTTGAAGAATTTTCTTAATCTCTTCCATACCTTTCTTTTCCTAGTTTTCAATTTCAAGTGTTTTTCTGAGATATAATCCCATCCTGCTTCATTTCTCCCCCTTTAGCTGCTTGTAGTCACCTGATGTGCCTGGTGTTGCTGTATAAACGTGAATTCCAAAATAATTTAGACTTACATGTTCTGAGTTCTTTCAATGTCGACATTGTAATAGAACTAAACACTACTAAATATGAAAAAATAAACACAACCCAGTAAAACCACATTATTTTCAAAACAAAAATGAAATTTGAAAAATCTTTCTAAAAAATGTGCATATTAGTATCTCAACAGTATACAGACTCAATTCATACAAAGAACCAAAGGTAACCTAGCTTTTCCCTTTGGGGCTCTATCAATAAACCAAGTACCGAAATCCTTAAAAATCAAAATTCTAAAATTTTGACTGCAAAATGAAACAAAAAAATAAAAAAAAAAAAAACATAATTTTAATATACAAACAAAACCTCCTAACTGAACGGACTAATCCAACTTTTGACACCAATTTGTCACGACAGCCGTCGTGCTCTGTTCAGTCAGATATAACATTTTTTTTTTTATTTACAAATTTTTATCTATAAACAAAATCAAATAAACAATATTCACAACATATTTTTATACAGCTATTATTTAAAATAAAAAGTCTCTTTTAATCCTCAATCGTATCATTGTGTTGGCTAGAACCATGTCCACGCAGACGGACTCCCGCCAACTGGCTCACAGTGATATGGCTCGTTAAGGTCGTCACCAAACACACATGGCTAGATTATGATTGGATTACATCAGGAACCTTTAAATTAAAAAAACATTTTTAGTCACAGGTTACGTATACAAAATGATAAACTCAAGTCACCATTGACTACAATTGCACTAATGGGACACCATACAAACAATTCCGGAAAATTAATCGAACACTATTATATTAAGGAAAACGTTAAGAATACTCAACACTTAACAAAAGTGGTTTTAACAATTAAACCCACAACACCGACTTTATAAGCGGCAAAACAAAATAGCCTACGTGCGTACATAACTTAGTTCATTGCACCAGAAATATAAAAATAAACGCATGAATAACTCTACCCAGCAAAACCTGTATTTGTAAAAAGTAACAAAAACATTACTTCACTAAGTTTTTAAAAAGTTTTACGTTTTAAATGCATAACTCAAAAACCAACATATAAAATAATAAAAAACAAACTTACTCCTATGGAGAAATGGTTACCGTTGGAAAAAGTATTTATCTACTTATCTTGGACTGCACGTCAACCATGTAAAATCTGTGAAAACGTGGATCCTGTCTACCTTGTCAGCTATGCAGCATTTAAATACCTCCTAAACAATAGGTCGTACCCGTCAAAGCCTGCAAAACTTAACTTGATTCAATACGGAACAATTAAAGAAGTCCAGTAAAGGTTAAATAAAATAAAAACTTTAAACCCTAATGTAAATACAATTATTACTTCAACTAATTTATTGTTGTTTCCCATTATTAGGTTGTATAAGTACCGAAATACAAACGTTTTTCAGATGCTTCCGTTTTTTTATAAATGTGTTCATCATAAATCTAATTCATTGTTAATTGCCCTGTGTCAGTACAGAAAGGTAATGCCATATAGCTATTATACTTTGATTTGTTTTATATTATAGATAGCACTGCCTCTCTATGTATCTGTATACACGCACTTTCTTTTTTCCCGTAGGATAATCCAACCCAGAGAAGATGATTTTTGTGTCATAACTCAGACCCATTGGTCCATTTATTCCTTGACGTCGTGTCATATCAGTGACAAGAAGTGGCCATTCTTGTCAAGCATCTGTACCGAGTGGTGTTAAAAACACCAGAATATGTGACATCGCGTCTGTACAGATTCCACGTGGATCAGTCCCGATCCAGGTGGAGGACCTTTGTAGGAGAAGCGATGTTTTCCCCCACCATCTGTCACGACTACAGCACAATTACGATTACGAATATCAGACACAATAACATCTCCATTGCGGTTCTCTGTGACGTAGATGGGGTCAGAATACAGTTTCTTGCCTGTTTTGCCATGCCGTATTTTGGGGTTTAGTTGTTGTGCATTAAACCTATTATACCTGAATTGAGGGGCCGCAACCCACCAGTAAATCGCCGTTGAGGTGGGAGGTGTAGACACACTGTGTTATCAATGGTTCTGTTTTCTTTTTCAGTGTAGACTTTGTTGTGTTATATTTAGAGAGTTTGATAAGGTTACCACCCCTGTCTATGTAAATAAGATCACCAGTAAGATTCACCGTGTGTTGTCCCCACAAACTAATTACATCTGTCAGATGCTGTAGTATGTCACCCTCTAAGTTTATCAAGGTCAGATTTCTACAATATTGATCCAGAACTTGTCTGGTGTCACACAGGAAATATGATATATTTCACATGGAACTGTGACAGACCTGTGTAATACAGGTGCAGACATCAGTCTCAGCAGTCTTTCATTTCTTACTTGTCTTTTTCCTGCTCATTTTGGGTTTTACCCATAAATAGTCAAATCCTCTGTGTTGATTTCTTCAATTAGGCAGACCAGGGCGTATTGTGTGAGACTAGGAGTGTCATTTATCTTTTGTACATGACTATTCTTTAGGAATATAAGGAATTGTAGCGGTCTATTTGTCGACTGCTCATATCTGCGTTCAAGGTTTTCTATGTTGGCAAGATGTCTGTTTATTTTTCTCCTCTGTTGTTGTGAACTTAGAATAAATCTTTTGTGTCTATTTTTACATCATACATGACAGTGTTTATGAGGTTCTTTAGTTTCTGGGGTTTTATTAAAATCTTTGGCTGATTGTTGGAAATGTCTGGGTGATAAGTTTCTTTTCAGACTGATTCCTATCAGAACACAACTGTTGTTATAGAGAGTCTTACTTCTGATGTTGCGAAAGGTTTCTCGGTTTTTTTGGTTTGTTGTGTATGCAGTTCTAATGTCAATATATTGGTTTTCTGTGTTTTTTACATTGGAAACAAAAAGGTAATTCACATGACTTGCAGAACATTTATAGATTCTGTCTTCATGTCTACACAGGTCTCTTGTTTCAGATTGTATTCATATATCTCACGGTAAATCGCAACATCGTGGAATTGTATGACTAAAAAATGTCTCCTTTTCACTGTAGACAAAGGTCTTGTTTACACGTGGGACAGTAGTATTCTGTGTCCCCTTGACAATGGAAACACTGACGTACTCTACACTGGGGCGAATTCTAATGTGTCCATGATTTAGACCATTGGATTAAAAATTGCTCAAATGAATTAGATACATATTTATCAATTATTTCAGATTTCGAAGCCTCTTAAAAATATAAATTCTATTTTGCGTAACAAAATAAAGAAACAATAAATAAAAACATAAGAAAATTAATAATCTAGAAGTAAACTTTTGTGTCACAGTACGCAATGCATGCATTTTTCATGATCACGTGACTGTCAAATCAATTTTCCAAACTACATTTAATACAGGAGGAGGATATACCTTGGTCTTAAAATTCGTTTAATTTTCACTTGTAATTTCTCTCTTTCTCCCTCTCTCAACTTTGTTTTTTTAAAATAAAGAATAATTATTATACAGCAATCAGTGTCAGTCATACGTTTATCAAATTTAAAAAAATTGTTTGAAATATACGATATTGTTAATCAGGACCCCTGTAAAATCTAAAATGAAACTTTCTTATGAAAAGTTTAGAAATCAACTGCGATTGAAAATACTAATACTGAAACATGTACTTAAATTGAAGTAAACCGACCACAGAAGAAAAAAAAAAATTGAAAAGTACATAGACTGATATATTAGCAAAGGAGTATGCATGAAGAGTATAGAGACAACGAACAGTTTACAATATCAAAGTCCATAAAATAGTACAAAAAAGGAGTAGAGAAACACAGACGTCCGAAACATCAGAAGTGGAATCAGTTGTCAAGGAGGAGTGAGATCCCCTTTCTGACCAGTCCCCCTACCATGTGCTCCTTGTCATGGTCGGGAATTATGCTCTGACAGGAGAATCATGTACATGTACTTTAAATGACTGCGATAAAACATCAATGTTACATTTGAAAATTTTAGTGGTAGTTCTTATCATTTTAACAAAATTATGCATGTCTATTAAAAAAAGATTTCTCTTAAAAATATGAAGACTTTTATTAGTCATAGGGTAATTAAAACTCGACAAAACTAAAAATATAAGTTTTGTTTCAATTTAGCCATATGATGGGAAAAAAATTTGTTTTTTATCTAAAGCCCCATAGGGGAATGTTTTTTCATAACAATAAAGTACCCTAAGAAGTACATTTAAATATTCCAGCCATTATTATTTGGTATTTAATTTTGACCATAAAAGAGGTTCATTGTTCTCATGGGAATTTACGAACCTTTTTCTGAATAACAAAGTGTTATGTTTTCTTTTATTCTTTTATAAACTCACCGTCAAAAAACGCAACACCCTAATTTAAGGGTGAAAATTATATACAGGTTATAACTATGTACCAAAAAAGTACTTTTACTTTGCCAAATCAATTATTTATCCTGATATTTAATTTAAACTTTTTTTTTGTTCAAGTATAATTTTACTTTATACACACAAAGCTTAATTAAAAATCAAATCAAAATATGGGGGGATTCTTCTTTTGGCGCTACTGTACATTTAATATGACCTTTTTGCACTGAAATCGTCTGAATAAAAAATTACATCGTCAACGTTTCCCCCCTAATATTTTTATCCAAAAAAAATGGGACAAAATAAACATAAGTCTATATAAAAAAGACACTTTAAAATTGTGACGAAGAAAACGTTTCACATTGCTACGCATAATCAATTATTCGACCTTTCTGCATTCACAAAATGGGATTCTTTGGGATTAAAAATTTAATAAGCAAGAAAATTATTTTAAAGTCAAACTTTTGCTGAATTTCAGAAATAGTAGTTATCTTAAAAATTAAAAAAGAACACCAAAAGTGCGGGTATATGATATAAATTCTTAAAATATTACGAAAAAATTGTCAATTTTCTGTTAAAATTGGCTCATTTTTTCCCCAGACTTTTAGAATAAAAAGAAGGTACGTTAGGCACCAAAATCCGCCTAGTCCCAAAATCTGGTGATAATATTTTAATAATGTGTCTTGGATACCCCTGTTCTAAATCAATTTATTTTTTGAAAATAATTCAAACCGTTTTCCCTACACAACTCACTAAAAATGCAATGTTTTCTTAAGAAAATAGCACTGACGACGTCATGACGTTATAACGTTCACATGGCGTTATCAAATTTTAACGTAATGATTCCTGTACAGCGTAAAGAATTGTACATTTCTCAACCTAAAAAATAAATTCATATTTAAGTCTATTACTTATCTTTTTTTGTTTAATCTGTTCTAAATTAAACGTTTCAGTTTTTTTTCTTTATATGAATTGATATTTACAATAACCGTGGGTCATTTAAGGAGATGGTTTTCCGAGAAAAACTATTTCATCAAGAAAGCGTATTTATTGTCAGAATTTTCCCCCTCTCCATTTCTCTAAAATTCATGATAATAATTAAGATACTAAATTAAATTCTAAAATACCAGTATACAATACAATCATGCTTACCTTTTATTTACTTATTCAGGTATATACAAGTACGGGAATATACATACATAATTCTATTTACGTACACTTGAAAGCGCAAGGTGTACTTTTATACTGCGAATAAAATCTTGAATAAATCATACAAATCAGTTTTTACGCCAGCATTTTATTTGATTTTTTTTCTATTCAAGATTTATTTAATTTTATTAAGCTAATACATTTATATTTATCCATGCATTACTTTGTTTCGGTTTTATTACTACAGTATAGTACTTTTCAGGCACGTAGCATCGTTTTTGAAAATGGGGGGGTGGGGCAATCTGAATTTTTTTTTACTTAAAAAAGTTGACCAGCAAAAAAAATCTAAACAAAAAAAAAATCCCGAAAAATTAAAAGTTGCCCAAAGTCGTAAATCCTATTTCGTGGGGGTGGGGTGGGGTGGGGGGGGGGGGGGGTTATAACACCGTGCTGTGCTGAAACGTGGAGGGTCCAACCTTACTTTGAGTAAACATTTTCTATAGTAAAGGTAATGTCCGGAGAAAAAGTGGGGGGGGCAGCCCCACCCCCACCACCTGATACTACGTCCCTGCTGAAAATAGTACATGTATATACTCATTATTGATAAGAAGCTGAATAAGGTTACATATTTTTTAAAAACAAAGAAAAGAGATATATTTATCTTACGTGTATGAAAGAGAAAATATCCCCAAGGAGACAGCGTCATCCCGTCC
>NW_026930583.1:0-43720 GCF_032062105.1 Saccostrea cuccullata
TTTAATTACCCTGCGTATGGGTATTAAGTAAACAAACTAAGCAACTGCTAAGTGTATTGTTATGATGATCAATGGTGCATTTTTCAAAATTGTGAATGCCATAGCATCTGGCTTAAAAACATGAATCAAATTCAATCACTGGAAAGTTGTTGCATAATGCTCAGGTGACCTATAAGGCCCATGGGCCTCTTGTTTTCATAATTTTTTTTTTTTGCTTCTGTATCATTAAAATGATCCCCTTGCATGATGATTTGGCTTATAATTAGCATAATTAACAACAATTAAAAATTCACATTTTGGCATGGTAGTTTCTGATCTCGGTTAAGTTATTCAAACTTATTGTTCCTTGTATCTAAACCAAATTAAACTGTATGCAATGGTGATGCATTATTATAATTGTTACGTTGATGTTGATGGAAGCATTGAGATGCTGTAGTTTATACATTTTTGTTGATATAAGCATTGAGATGTTTTAATTTATACATTTATGCTGATAGAAGCATTGATATGCTGTGCTTGATGTTTTTCTGCTCCAGAGAATGAGAACAGGGAGATTTTTTTTCTTTTTCTTTATTTAGTACATAAGAACCATCTTGTCCATGCTGTTGTTGGATGTGCAGTATAATGTATATGCTCTGGATGCTTTATATAGTCTCTTTATCATGTATCAGTGACCATGTTTGAGTTCCATTTGTCTCTTCCCGCTGTAACCGTGAAAAGTGCCAAAGTGCTCAGTGTCGCTCTTAATAGAATATATAGGGAGAAGAGCGACACTGAGCACTGGCTTCTGCGCATGCCTAGGGATTTCAGTCGCTTCAAATCGAAGCGGTGTCCCACTGAATTTAATTCCATGGTAATAGTATCCAAAGTCGTAGATTTTTATGTTTTCTTTGTTTATTTCAATCTTAAAAGAAGGCAAGACAAATAAAATTTTAGAACTTTTCGTTTATTTTTTTTTTACCTTGTATAGAATATTAAATAATCTTTTAATTAAGGAATGTTTTTTAGTTTTGTGCGAATTATTGGTGTGTGAATCACACAGACTTGTCACGTAGGCATATTTCATGAAGCGCGCTAGCGCTTTATGAAAAATATCCTATGTGCAAGTCTGTGTGATTCACACACAAATAACTCACACAAAACTAAAAAACATTCCTTACATTTACATTTTACCCGTTTGGAGGCAACTAAAATAAACTCAATATTTGAATTTCTCGCTGTCCTATATTATTGCATTTTACTAACGTCGCTGCAGTCTCATTGTGACGTCACGTTAACGCACGTTTCTCCGTGTATATTTCTACGCGTGAGTATACACGAAAATGTTTTTCAAATCAATTTCACAGTAAGCTTACTAGAAATACACGGCGAATGTAAATATTTTTCTATATTATAGAGAATAAACGGCTACACATTTAATTGCGGTAAATTGAACAGATAGTTGTATTTAAAAAAAGAAGAAAAAACATGCCACAGTCCCTCAGTCATTTCTTAATAGGTGTGAACCACGCCGTGGGCGTTATCTCAGACAGGTGTCAAAAATTACCTGTATGTTAATAACTAACAAACACAACTCCCCATGGTCGATTGATAATTTGATACCTATTCAAGGTGAAGTCTAGTAACGAACCTTAAATATCTGAAATTTATCAAAATATAAGTTGAAAAAAATATATTTATATAAGTTCTATCAACCAGTTTTTATTTAACAGATAAATAACAAGAAACACGAATAATTATGAAGAATGAGCATCAGTGAAAAGTGTCACTCTTCAAAATGGCACTTTCCTATTTTGTCACACCTGACTTATATATCGTGTGTTAAACATGTATAAAGTAAAATCTAGAGCCGGTCTTAGTTGATATACTAGTATATGATTTAGGTATGATTTAAGAATTCTAGAAGAAAAAATCGTAGAAAATAATAATTTTGAAATAGTTATGAGCGTCAGTGCTGAGTGTCGCTCTTCAAAATGGCACTTTCCTATTTTCTCACACCTGACTTATAAATCGTCTGTAAAACTGGTATACAGTAAAATTTAGAGCCGGTTTTAGTTGATATAGATGATTTAGGTATGATTTAACAATTCTAGAAGAAAAAATCGTAGAAAATAATTATTTTGAAATACAGTAAAATTTCCAGCCGGTTTCAGTTGATATACATGTAGATGATTTAGGTATGATTTATGAATTCTAGAAGAAAATATCGTAGAAAATAATTATTTTGAAATAGTTATGAGCGTCAGTGCTGAGTGTCACTCTTCAAAATGACAGTTTCATATTTTGTTACACCTGACTTATATATCGTGTGTTAAACAGGTATACAGTAAAATTTAGAGCCGGTTTTAGTTGATATAGATGATTTAGGTATGATTTAAGAATTCTAGAAGAAAAAATCGTAGAAAATAATTATTTTGAAATAGTTATGAGCGTCAGTGCTGAGTGTCGCTCTTCAAAATGGCACTTTCCTATTTTCTCACACCTGACTTATATATCGTGTGTTAAACAGGTATACAGTAAAATTTTGAACCGGTTTTAGTTGATATAGATGATTTAGGTATGATTTAAGAATTCTAGAAGAAAAAATCGTAGAAAATAATAATTTTGAAATAGTTATGAGCGTCAGTGCTGAGTGTCGCTCTTCAAAATGACAGTTTCATATTTTCTTACACCTGACGTATAATCTTCACTCATTATTTGACAGAGTACACCTCAAATAATACAACACATAAGCTGTAAGCCAGGCTAGCTTAGTGGGAGCAGCTGGCATTTATTTAATAACAATTCATAACAAACAGGCATACATCATTGTGTATGTGATCAATGAAGTACTGCAATGTTTTGATTAACTATGCGTTACATGCTATGCATTATACCCCTATCAAAGACATTAAAAACCGCCCAGGAAAAAACCATAGACGAGTAACTATGGAAAACCTGTGTCCATCGCTATGTAAATAATGCCTCAAGGGAGAATGCCGGACGTGCATTCGGAGCAGTACTTGGTATGCATAAACACCATTTATGTACATGTACAATAAAGCAAAATCAAAATATATGACAATATTACATATATATATAATATATTTCATATATCAATGTATTAATTTGAATTTAGATATAAACATAAACATAAACGTTTGTGTTCTGCGGAGCACTGGCTTAGAATGATCCAACATCAAACAAAATACCACCTTCTTATTGGCCTTCCTTTGGCCACGCCTAAAATAAACAGGCATTTCCAATAAAAACGTTTCTATCATACAATGTTTTCCCGCTATTCTACGAAACGCAGGAAAACTTTAGTATAATCTTCACTCATTATTTGACAGAGTACACCTCAAATAATACAACACATAAGCTGTAAGCCAGGCTAGCTTAGAATATCAAGTTCAAAAGTTAGAGCGTGAAAAAATATAACTTTCAGGTATCAAATTTATAAATTACACCTGAAAAAAAAATAATGATGAACAAGCAACTGTTCTTTCTAAGGAAAAATGTTAGATAATACCGACCCCCCCCCTTTTTTTTTTTAAATTAAAATGTTCTTTCCAAACTGACATTAACATATAGCTGTCTTTTGTCGAACCCGACAGTCTTTAAACGGGGGACGTGGTCGAATTGCCCGCTGTAGCGTCAACGCCTGCGCCCATAAAATATATGCCAATGTTAATATTTTCACAGGGCTTGTTGATGCAGATTCACAAACTATCACTGTTTCATTTTCTTGTCTGTCCTGTTCATTTATAATTTTACGTATGAACGCTTTTGATGAATTTATATCTGCTAAAACTACGTCAAAAGCGACAAAATGATCTTGAACTCGTCGATATCTTAATCATCTTGCATTTGTTGAACTGTCTGAAACTCCACGAAATATTTTTACAAATGGAATGATCGTTAGGATCCGAGTTTCCTGGAATGAATCGTTTAGACCCGAGTATCCCAGAATGGAATGTACTCACTTGATGACACAGTCGCACAAAACACAAATTTTGATTTTATTATTTTTTACACATTTCCTCATTTCTCTCGATAATCACACAACTTCTACCTTAGGACGACATTTCCTATATCTTCTGAATCCACGCTGATTTTACCACCTTTTCCATGATCTTGTCCAAAGTTATGTCTGCAAAAACAACTTATGCGTAAAACGAATGTTTATACTATATTTAATAAAAAATCTAAGAAGTATCATATCGATTATCTTGTGTCCACCATAAATACCTTGCACACTTTTGAGTTATCAAATACGTTACTTGTTTAATTTCTTTTAACAAAATATTGTCATTTGACTTCCTTTATTCTTTTTTTAAAAACTACCAATAAGAAACGGACTTCCATACTGGAAACATTAAAGCACTCTTTCTGATACTAAACCTTGTTGGAGACACTAATCATTATTAATAAGCTATACATTGTCTAAATATATTATTTCTACTAGTGCCTTGACATGACAATTTTTATTTTATTTTATTTATTTATTTATTTATTTATTTATTTTTTTTTTTTTTTACACCTTGAGTTTTAATCAGTAGTAAAACTGTCACAAACAAGTGGACCTAAGGTTCAACATATGTTTTCAAACACATAAGACTTAATTCTCCAATCGTTGCTATTTAAGCACACACTAAAAGTTTTGGCTCTAACTTATTATTATTATTTTTTTTTTTCACAATTACCACGTATCCGTTTTGCAATATTTTATTAATATTATGGCTTTCTACTGCCCACCTCTATAATTCTACACACATCTTGTCTATATATCCCAAATGCTTTTCCCTATAATATTCATTTATCTATTTTTAGATTCCGGTTCTCTCCACATAGAACTCTGACAAGATTCCTGACTTGTCCACGTATTGAACGTTTCTGACAAGATTCCCGACATGTCCCCGTATTGAACGTTTCTGACAAGATTCCTAACTTGTCTAAGTATTAAACGTTTTGACAAGATTCCTGACTTGTCCACGTATTTTTAAAACGTTTTTTAATCATTGAATCTTTCTATTAGAGCACCAATAACATGAATCAGACGCATCACTTTAAATATTCAAATAAGATTTCTTCTCTAGACCTTTTGAATTAAGCATATTTATAATTGACAGATTCCAAAGGATGAGACACAAATCCAAAGAAAACTTTGATATAGACTTCTCCTTTAACATTTTTTTTTAATATTAGTAGAATTACCAAAATAACGTACATGGATATAAATGTTCTATATATATATATATATATATATATATATATATATATATATATATATATATATATATATATATATATATATATATATATATATATATATATATATATATATATACATATACACATATATATATATATATATACATATTATATATACATATACATATATATACACATATACATATATAATTATGGATCTTCTAGCCGTCTACATGAACAATTTCCACTGATTATCACAAATGTAAGATAACTTTTTTAAAGACCTTTGTTTCGAAAACTCTTCTTCAGATAATGAATCTGATAAAAGATTTCCAATGTATCGTTGTATAAAATCCAGCCACATTTCCTATAGCGGCTTCCGAGTTATGAAATGATTTGCTCTCTCATACAAGTTGTTATAAGTAATTGATATATTATCATACTTTGAAAACAACTAACTTTGACTTAAATTATACTGATATGTCGTAACAATTTTTCTGTTCTCTGGGAAGTTATATACATGTACTATTGTTTCATTATTCCACTCGAAAATTACCAAACTATGGTTGTTAAGGCCGCTAAATGAATTGTGAATACTACACAATGTCCCAAAAAGTTTTAATAAAACTTACAGATACTTACATCTGCCTAAGAAATACAGGGTAATTCCTTGTCCTGTCCAATATTTAACTTTTTTTTTTTTAAAACTTTTTAATAAGAGTGCAGCAAATGGAATACCAAATGGTAAAACATTGAACACAAAAATATTTTAATACACCATCGTATTCCCACTGACTACGGACTAAGATGGTAGCTGAATAAACACTTTACTTGTCCTATATTGAATGCATATTTAACTGCAACATGAGGTATATCCTTGACCTCAGCTACTCAACCTTTTTATATATTTATTTCGTTTGAGGCACGAATTAGATAGAAATCAATCCCCACTTGGTGTAAATAACTTTGAATTACTTTTTTCAGAATTTCAAGGTTTTCACTTGAACACCCGGTGAATACCACGTGTTTCTCTAAAACCGGTTTCACCAGCAAGGCTACATAATGTCTTGAGGCGAACGGTGATCTAAATGCCGATCCAGGACGACACGCCGTGTACGATAAAAGTTTAAATCTTATCTTTTATTACTCAATCCAACATTTAACATGTAAATAAAAATTGTTTTTTCATATTTTGCGTGTTATATGTACATTGTACAATAAAACCGCTACATTTCGTTGCTATGTCGTAATGGTGTGGTTGTTTATTGTACTTTCATTTGAATATAATGAATGGATACAAAGTAGAATTTATAACTTTTTGCATTTCTTTGTAAACGATGTTAATATTGCCAAAAGCCATACTTATCTGCTTTTTGTTAAGTAATACAATACAGGTCTTGAGAAACACTTAAAAGATTTTTTTTTTTTAAGTCACTTGTTACAAATAGCTCAGTAAAATATATAATTATCTACCCCAAAACTCTCACCTTAATAATCGATAGAATGAACTTTAACATTTTCATTTATAGTATAGTTTCTTAAAATAAACCTTTAATAAAACTATCTTGGTATTTCGTTTCCTTATCATTAATATTCTTAGAACACTTATACTTATCTTAGAAACTGTTTCTTTATTTGTACAGTGTAAAGCCCGATGACATGGAAAGTAACAATCGTTACAGGACCCTGTTTTTCTTTTGACATCGGTTCTGCTTGCTCGTTCCTGCTCCCGAAAACTCAACAAAAACACGTGTGTGTTCTGCGGAGCACTGGATTAGAATGATCCAACACTTCACGAAATACCACCTTCTCATTGGCCTTCCTTTGGCCACGCCTACCATAAACAGGCATTTCCAATAAAATACGTTCCTATCATACAATGTTTTCCCGCTATTCTACGAAACGCGGGAAAACTTTATTATATATCGTGTGTTAAACAGGTATACAGTAAAATTTAGAGCCGGTTTTAGTTGATATAGATGATATATGTATGATTAAGAATTCTAGAAGAAAAAATCGTAGAAAATAATAATTTTGAAATAGTTATGAGCGTCAGTGCTGAGTGTCACTCTTCAAAATGACAGTTTCTTATTTTCTCACACCTGACTTAAATATATTGTGTGTTAAACAGGTATACAGTAAAATTTTGAACCGGTTGTAGTTGATATAGATGATTTAGGTATGATTTAAGAATTCTAGAAGAAAAAATCGTAGAAAATAATAATTTTGAAATAGTTATGAGCGCCAGTGCTGAGTGTCGCTCTTCAAAATGGCATTTTCCTATTTTCTCACACCTGACTTATATATCGTCTGTAAAACAGGTATAAAGTACGCGTCCCGGTGATTCAGATTTGTTGCGTTGTAAAAGTATGTCGACTGTTTCGAGTACGATAACGAAACCAAACGGAGAGTAAATAAATCAAAACTTCACATAATTCAAACACTCATTAATAAGCCTTTTTACCATAGATATCAATTTATTTTTACACCGTTGAATTTATTAATTATCAATTGTTAAATTACTAATTATTCGGAACTGGCCAAAATCCGGAATTGGCCAAACGATTGTAACGCTACAGATCTGCAGCTACTTTTCATAAGGACTCCCGAGTATACTGGGACTGTCAGAATATTTTTTTCCGTAGAGCTACAGTTCTGCAGCTCATTAAAAGTCTTCAAACCAGAATTGAAAAAAATGTAAATAACATTAATTCTAAAAGCCAATTTTGTGTCACATGCATGCACAAGGGAATATATTCTATCAAGGTCTAGATCTTATCATTTATTTCTCTTATACCCTTTTGAAGTCCAAAACAACTAATTTCTTATTACAATAAATATTTTGAATATGAAAAAGTCCTTTGGGATGTAGTGATATTTTCTTTTTTCTTATCAAGTTATACTATTAAAAATTTCGTAACGTTTCCACAATAGTCTATTCTTAGAATGCATGCTGCTTTGCATGATCAATATGAACATGTAAAAGAAGTTGAATTCCCCCCCCCCCAAATTTTATTTTTTTGTCATTATATTTTATTCACATACATGATGATACACTGTAAACAAAATAAGTACTGTAAAAAAAAAAAAAAAGATCGATAGGCGTCGGTCTTGATTGCAAATGCATTATTCATGTTAAGAATTTATTGCACCAAATGAGTAATTATTTGATTCTATAGTTTCTGCATATTTATGCATAAAAGCAAGTTATTTATAAATTGAGGTCAGTACTGAGTAAAACGATTTTTTGGATAATAAATATAGCAAACAGTAAGCTAATTCATTTGAGTTTCACATACATTCAGTTACCACTTAAGGTGGAATGCCACGCAAACTTTTTATTTTATAGATCTTTGAGTCATTTTAAACAATGGTTTCAGCATTGAAAGGCTGTGGTTCGACTTTCAATTTTTTTTCATAAAGATAAAATAAAACATATTATTATACAACACGCAGCTATTTGCGTGAGGTATAATGTTTTTTACTCGTCCGTCAGAGTGTCAGTCAGTCAGTCCTTTTTTTTTGTCAGCGCAACTCCTCATAAACCACTGCACAGAATTTCTTTAAACTTTGCAGGTATTTAGGACACAATGTGTAGATCTACGCGCATATTACCAAGAAATTCCGATTCCATTATTTTTTCCGGGAATTTCCGCACTTTTTAACTTTGGCATTTGGCCATACCTTGAATATAGAGATGAACAGTTTGTCAGCGCAACTCCTCATAAACCACTGCACAGAATTTCGTCAAACTTTGCAGGTATTTAGAACACAATGTGTAGATTGCATATTACCAGGAAATTCTTATTATTTTATTTTTCCGGGAATTTCCGCACTGTTGAACTTAGGCATTTGGCCATACCTTGAATATAGAGATGAACATTTTGTCACCGCAACTCCTCATAAACAGCTGCACAGAATTTCGTCAAACTTTGCAGATAAGAATTTCGTCAAACTTTGCAAATATTTAGGACAAAATATGTAGATGTGCATATTACCAGGATATTCCTATTACTTTATTTTTCCGGGAATTTCCGCACTAAAAACTTAGATTTTGGTCATACCTTGAATATAGTGATGAATAGTTTGTCAGCGCAACTCCTCATAAGCCGTTGCACAGAATTTTGTCAAACTTTGCAGATATTAAGGACACCATATTTAGATGTGCATATTACCAGTTTTTCAACTTTTCAACTTAGATTTTTGGCCATACCTTAAATATGGAGATGAACATTTTGTCAGCGCAATTCCTCATAAACTGCTGCACATATTTTCGTCAAACTTTTGAGATATTTAGGACACAATTTGTAGAAATGTATTTTACCAGGAGATTCCGATTCCTTTATTTTTCTGGGAATTTCGGCACTTTACAACTTGGATTTTTGGGGATATCTTGAATATAGTGGTGAACAGTTTGTCAGCACAACTCCTCATAAACCGCTGCACAGAATTTCATCAAACTTTGCAGATGTTAGGACACAATTTGTAGATGTGCACATTTCCGGGAAATTCCGATTAATTCTTTCATTTTTTCCGGGATTTTCAGCACTTTGAGTTTTGGGGGAGCGTGGGGTATGTGAGCTTGCTCACTTTTTCTTTCATTTGTGAATATTTTTACCTATTCTAAAAACACCACAAAACTAGTCCTTAGTGAGGAGAATATAGAATTCCTATGGAATGCCATATACGACAGCCAACTGCTTACTGCCAACTGTTTACTGCAAACTGCTTACTGCCAACTGCTGACTGTCAAATGCGTTCTGTTTACTTTAGCATCACATCTACGCCACAGGTACTTGTGGACAGGACCCCATCCCCCAAATATTGAACCCCTTGGGCTTATTGGATTTTTTTAAAATTATATTTATTACACTTATTCATCATGTGTACAATATGAAAAAAATTTCAAAATCCCAAAACAATCGCTCTACAAAAAAATACCCACTCATAATACATTATAAAGAAAGGTGTGCCACTCCGGTTTGTTTACGTTGTACCCCCACTGGTCTTAGGGTTTAAAAACATGTATTTATTTTATTTCAACCTAAAATGTCGATTCACATCGTGTCTGCATATATTTCTGTCTTAGTGCATGTTATCAGATTAACTCTGCATCTCGTAATATTCCCACAATATCTGACTAATCGCCTTAAACAGTTTTCCAGTCAGAACGCTGAAATTTCCCTAGGTACCGGTAATCGCAACGGAAGTGCATAGAGAATGTTTTACTTATTAGGATAACGTCCGAGAGAGTTCTGTATGACGTAATAATCTCTCTCCGGTTTTATCATATATTCTCTATGCACTTCCGTTGCTTTTACTTAAGGAAATTTGAAAACGGAGTGGCATACCTTTCTCCCACAGGTACTTGTGGACAGGACCCCCCCCCCCTTGATATTCAACCCCGGGGCTTATTGGACATTTTTTTTATATTTATTACACTTATTCATTATGTGTACAATATGAAAAAATCGTCAAAACCCCAAAACAATCGCTCTACATAAAAAATACCCAACTATACATTATAAGGGAGAAAGGTATGCCACTCCGGTTTGAAATTTCCCTAAGTAAAAGCAACGGAAGTGCATAGAGAATGTATGATAAAACCCGAGAGAGATTATTACGTCAGTCCAAAACTCTCTCGGACGTTATCCTAATAAGTAAAACATTCTCTATGCACTTCCGTTGCGATTACCTAGGGAAATTTCAACGTTCTGACTGGAAAACTGTTTAAGAAGATAATCAGATATTGTGGGATTGTTACGAGATGCAGAGTTAATCCGATAGCATGCACTAAGACAAAAATATATGTAGAGACGATGTGAACCTACACTTTAGGTTGAAATAAAATAAATACATGTTTTTAAACCCAGAAAGACTAGTGGGGGTACAACGTAAACAAACAGGAGTGGCATACCTTTCTCCCTTATAATGTATATTGGGGTATGTTTTTGTAGAGCGATTGTTTTGGGATTTTGACGATTTTTTCATATTGTAAACATGATGAATAAATGTAATAAATATAATTTTTGAAAAAAAATGTCAAACAAGCCCCGGGGTTGAATTTCGAGGAGGGGGGGGGGGGTCCTGTCCACAAGTACCTGTGCTTTCTCCCTTATAATGTATAGTGGGTTATTTTTATTTTTTGTGGAGCGATTGTTTTGGAGTTTTGACGATTTTTTCATATTGTACACATGATGAATGAGTATGATAAATATAATTTTTGAAAAAAATGTCCAATAAGCCCCGGGGTTGAATATCGGGGGGGGGGGGGGGGGGTTCCTGTCCACAAGTACCTGTGATCTACGCATGTGCAAACAAAACTATAAAAAGTACGGCATCGGGATATTTTGGTTAGAATGTATGTAGAGAAGCGATGCCGTGGTTTAAGCTCTGGACAAATAACAATTAAAAAGAACTAGTGCTAATTTTAACGGGGACCGTTACAGATGTTCCCCAAACGCTCCCTAAATCCCTTTCTGTGCCTAATTTCTTTAAGACATTTTTAAAAAATAATATGATCAGAATCGAAGGGTTTTATCAAAAAACTATAAAGGCTACAATGCAATCAGCTATATGTCATTTATCACATCGTGCACACACACATGTGCATGCAAACATATGCAAAATTATTATTGAATGTTATCTAAACAACTAAAATATCTAAATTTAAATAAAGTGAGAATAAATAAAAAAAAATCTTTACATTGAATATACATTTTACTGTTTTTCAAATGCATCGACCATTTTGCGTATTTTGCGCACGCAGGCATGTGCATGCATGCATGTACTTGCATTCATTTTGATAGTACATGTACCATAATGTAAGAATCTATTATACCTATTCATATTATAAATTTTAACCTGTTTCGTTGAAAACTAAGAAAGTTGTAGACATTTTAAGTTTAAACAAATCAGATTGCAGCACACGTGCATTCAAAAAGGTTATTATGATGTACCGTGTTCATGGAGTTGTCCATTCACTTGTTGCCATAGACTTGCCTCCCCAATTCAGTCAAACAGGAGCAGCCACAAGGTGACACCAACATCGGTACAGGATCCATTCTGCCGTCCCAACGTCTACAAGGAATCGTTCTTTCCTACTACCACCAGGATATGGAACCAGCTGCCAGAAAACACCATCACGGCCATGCCCCTGGAGTCTATTAGTACCAGGATTCAGGGATATAAAGCACCTGACCATAAATGAAGCAGGACATGTTTTTATCAGTTTTTAAAATTGTAAATAGATGCGTGGACTCCCCTTCACGTACACGTTTTTAAATCAAAGTGAGAAAATGCCGCAGCAGCGGCCCTTCACTTTGTAGGAAGAAGAAGAAGATGCACATGCTTTTCATGATAATTCTTCTAAACCATGCTGTAGATCTTTTTAATGTATAACCAATCCATGTTCAAAATTTCAAATGATTTCATGTCGAAAAATAAGAAAGATATTGAGACTATAGTTTTAGCCAATCAGAGCGAACTTCGTTTGGGGAACATAACTACAGTAGCCACAGGCACCTGAAAAATCAATATTACCCCTCCCCCTTTTTTGAAATAAAAAAAAATGTAAGAGTGTATAATACCCCGTCAAACACGTCTATATGTCGTTATTTGCAAGCAGAGGAGTAAATGAAGTTAAAAGATATCCCAGGCTCTGCCCTCAAATCAGTCGATTCAAAGGATTTTCTATCAGTGTACAGGCACGTTGCAACAGGGGGGGGGGGGGGGGGCTGTCCCCTACTTTTTTTCCCAACACTACTTTTACTATAGAAAATGTCTATTGAAAAGATGGCTGATCCCCACTTTTTACCACAGTATATTTATAGCAAGGATATATAGGGAAAAAATGGTAGATGAAAGGAAGTTGGCCGTGAAAAAAGTTGGCCACTACTATCCCCCTCACACCCCCCACCCCCACGAAAGTAGGATTTTTGAGTTTGGGTAATTATGTTCCCCAAACGGAGTTTGGGAACATATTGTTTTTACTCGGTTTCTTATTAAGGTCTTCCGTCTCCAACGGAAGACCTTATTGTTTTCGTTCGGTTTCTTTTTCTCTATTATTATTATTATTATTATTATTATTCTTTTTTTTTCTTACCGATTTTGTGCACGCGAGTTCTCGGAAACGGCTTGGTCGATTTTCACGAAACTTTCAGATCTGATAGATATTGGTCTGAACCTTATTGGAAATTTTTTATATGTACGTCGTCACTTCCGGTCGTGAGATATGGACGATTTACTGATTTTCAGAGGGTCAGCTTGTCCTGGCAATCACTAAAAAACGAATGAAGATATTGACATGAGATTTTCATTGAAGGTAGAGGAAGGATATCTGAATTGCTTTTTTGAGTCTATATTTTTCTAACGCAAAAGGTGTTGAAGCTCTCTTGAGCTCATTATTATTATTGTTTTTCTGACCATCTAATTTTGTGCACGCGATTTCTCGAAAACAACTGGATGGATTTTCATGAAATTTGCAGGAACAATGTGTTTTTATCTGAAGTTATTTAATCCAAGAGATTTTTTGGAAATTCCTTTTTGGTGCTAAGTTACGGACGATTTTCTGATTTTAAAATGACATTTTGTTCGCGAATAATCTCAAGAACGGTAAAAGATATCACTGTGAAACTTTCAGGGATTATAGATCGTGATAAGTACTATCCAAGACACGATCTTTTGTACGTCGTCTCTACTTCCTGTCGTAACGGCATGCAAAGAAAAAAAGTCGAATTTTTCAACTTTTTTGTTTTTCAATATTTTAAAATTATATTAGTATGGCTGATAGAAACATATCTCATTAGGCTGAATATGTAATTTGTTTGTAAATTGATAAATTCAAACTCGAGATATTAACATTCAAAAATATGAAGCGGGATCAAAATGGCGGCGGTCTTTGTCAATTCCGACATTTCGCAATAGGGGTTTACAGAGGCAGCCAAGCGTTTGCTTGAACGAAAGTTACATAAGGAACAATGAAATGTGTAGGGATACTTGGATTCTCACGTCGTAGGTTCGTTGCAATTCGGTGTCAAACTATATTTATTATCCAAGGTCTACTTACAAGTCTTCTTTAATTGGTTTTGGTTGGTTCTCAAAGTAGAAATAGAAAAGAATTAATGTGCAAATGAAGTACAATATCTATATCTTTTGTTTTGCATCACGGTAACACATAGCTTAAATCATATAGTTATAATTGATAGTTTTTCAAGAATGTAGTAAGTAAAAAACATGACCACTGTTTTCTAATGCACACTTGTGTCATATTAAATCAATAGAAAGGACAACTGTTACAATAAGAAAATATTTTATTTTTAAAGATAACAATTTTTCAAAGACCGTTTAATTGACCTATATAAACATTTTATTTTCTCAATGCAAGTTATTGAACATAATGGAATCTTATTTCTTGACCCTCGTAGGGCGATCGAGGCATTTTTTTCTGTGAAACATGCCACCTTTTTCATGAAAGTGTAAGTAATCGGAATAGTCAACTTTCGTGATTGAAAATTGAAAAATTAACCATTCATAGCTATTTCACTGCTTTAATGTTATTTGCTTATATACGATTGATTGAATGATTGTATATCGTTTAACGTCCCTCTCCAGAATATTTCACTGATATGGAGACGGCACCATTGCCGGTGAAGGGCTGCAAATTTGGGCCTATGCTCGGCACTCAGGGCCATTGAGCAGGGAGGGATCTTTATCCTGCCACACCTGCTGTGACACGGGGCCTCGGTCTATACCGTCTCATCCGAAGACCATGAACATTCCAAGAGAAATACGCTAAGATTTACTCGTTGCGTTTGGCGCGAAATTATGAATAGTGACCCTTCTTTCGTAATTCCAAGACAGATTAACTGTTGCAGAATTATATGTACATACAAGTGAAGAAAGAGTAGTTGTTCAAATAGCGTAATCGATAAGCGTATTGGATTTTCACGCTAGTGACCCGTTTCAATTACCAGTGTGTCCAAAATATATTTAATCTATTTTCAGCTTGATTTTATGGGTTATTTTTCGGAATCGGACGGAAGACCTACTCGTTGCTCGCAACGAGATCGTTTCTAGTTATTATTATTATTAGGGTCTTCCGTCTTCAGCGGAAGACCCTTCTATTATTCTTCGGTTTCTTTTTTACCTTTATTATTAGGGTCTTCCGTCTTCAGCGGAAGACCCTTCTATTATTCTTCGGTTTCTTTTTTACCTTTATTATTATTATTATTTTTATTCTTTTTTCTTCTTACAAAATTTGTGCAGACGATTTCTCGGAGATGGCTCGTTCGATTTGCTTCAAATTTTCACAGTCGATGCGTTTTCATCTGAAGTTAATTCCGGCAAATTTTTTTTTGGAAATTCACTTCCGGTCGGGAGTTATCGCCCTTTGATCAAAATTTGGAGGACCTCCTTGTCTGTGATGGAACTCAAAAACGGCTCAAGCTAGAAAGCTGAAATTTTTAGTGATGATAGAGGACATGTTGCCACGTTGCAACATGGTCAGGATATTTTCCGGAAGTGCCTAGTATGGAAGCTCGGTAGGGGTCAAAATTTAGGACACGTTTTATGAGTGATTTTTTGAGACATTTTGTATCATATCTTTTAAAATATAAATATTTTGTTAAAATATACTGAACAACATTTGTGCAAAATATCAAGATCTTTCATATGATATCAAGAAAAATGTGCTGACTCATCAAATTAAGGGCTGAAAGGGGCCAACAGTTTTTATTCAATAACTTTTTAAAAGTCAATATTTTGTAATACATTACTGAAGCAAAGATGTTTATCTCAACCATCTACAACTATATATTATGATTTCCATGTCGTATGGTACATAATTAGGGGCCACAAGGGGCCAGAATGCTAAATCTTTGATGCTTTATATCTCGAAAGGGAGAAATATTTTGATAAGCAATATTGAACAAAAGTTGTTCAAAATAATGTTCTAAACAATATGCAACCTTTCATTTTTTGCTAAACGTCCCCATTAAGGAGTTGAAGGGTTGGCCCCTAAAAATTTCTTTTTCTAATATCTCAAAAACGAAAAAGAATTTCTGAACAATTGTTGAACACAAAATGTTTAAAATCGAAAGATCTTTAAGATGAGATCCCGAAAAAGGGGCTGGGCACTCGAATTAGGGGCCAAGAGGGGCCAAAAGTCTTCTATCGATAACTCTTTATCGGTTAATAATTTGTAATACATTACTGAAGCAAAGATGTTCATCTCAACCATCTACAACTATATATTATGATTTCCATGTCGTATGGTACATAATTAGGGGCCACAAGGGGCCAGAATGCTAAATCTTTGATGCTTTATATCTCGAAAGGGAGAAATATTTTGATAAGCAATATTGAACAAAAGTTGTTCAAAATAATGTTCTAAACAATATGCAACCTTTCATTTTTTGCTAAACGTTCCCATTAAGGAGTTGAAGGGTTGGCCCCTAAAACCTTCTTTTTCTAATATCACAAAAACGAAAAAGAATTTCTGAACAATTGTTGAACACAAAATGTTCAAAATCTTAAGATCTTTAAGATGAGATCCCGAAAAAGGGGCTGGGCACTCGAATTAGGGGCCAAGAGGGGCCAAAAGTCTTCAATCGATAACTCTTTATCGGTTAATATTTTGTAATACATTACTGAAGCAAAGATGTTCATCTCAACCATCTACAACTATATATTATGATTTCCATGTCGTATGGTACATAATTAGGGGCCACAAGGGGCCAGAATGCTAAATCTTTGATGCTTTATATCTCGAAAGGGAGAAATATTTTGATAAGCAATATTAAACAAAAGATGTTCAAAATAATGTTCTGAACATATGCAACCTTTCATTTTTTGCTAAACGTTCCCATTAAGGAGTTGAAGGGTTGGCCCCTAAAAATTTCTTTTTCTAATATCTCACGAAAAAGAATTTCTGAACAATTGTTGAACACAAAATGTTCAAAATCTTAAGATCTTTAAGATGATATGAAAAAAGAGGGCCGATTCATAAAATTAGGGGCCGTTAGGGGCAAAAGGCCGATTTTTTAAAGACTTTAATGTTCAATGTCTTTTTACAGATTGTGGTAAATCATTATTTTAGAATGTAAATCGCAATCAAAATCTTATCTCATCTCATCAAGAATTGGACGGAAGACCCACTCGTTGCTCGCAACGAGATCTCATCTAGTTATTATTATTATTATTATTTTTATTCTTTTTTCTTCTTACAAAATTTGTGCAGAAGATTTCTCGGAGATGGCTCGTTCGATTTGCTTGAAATTTTCACGGTAGATGCGTTATCATCTGAAGTTCCGGCAAATTATTTTTTGGAAATTCACTTCCGGTCGGGAGTTATCGCCCTTTGATCAAAATTTGGAGGACCTCCTTGTCTGTGATGGAACTCAAAAACGGCTCAAGCTAGAAAGCTGAAATTTTTAGTGATGATAGAGGACATGTTCCCATATTGCACCTGGGTCAGGATATTTTCCGGAAGTGCCTAGTATGGAAGCTCGGTAGGGCTCAAAATTTAGGACACGTTTTATGAGTGATTTTTTGAGACATTTTGTATCATATCATTTAAAATATGAATATTTTGTAAAAACATACTGAACAACATTTGTGCAAAATATCAAGATCTTTAATATGATATCAAGAAAAATGTGCTGACTCATCAAATTAAGGGCTGAAAGGGGCCAACAGTTTTTATTCAATAACTCTTTTAAAGTCAATATTTTGTTATACAATACTGAAGCAAAAATGTTTATCTCAACCATTTATAACTTTATATAATAATTTTTATGTCATATGGTACATAATTAGGGGCCACAAGGGGCCAGAATGCTAAATCTTTGATGCTTTATATCTCGAAATGGAGAAAAATTTTGATAAGCAATATTGAACAAAAGATGTTCAAAATAATGTTCTGAACAATATGCTACCTTTCATTTTTTGCTAAAGGGCCCTATTAAGGAGCTGAAGGGTTGGCCCCTAAATATTTCTTTTGCTAATAGCTAAAAAACGAAAAGGAATTTCTAAACAGTTGTTGAACACAAAATGTTCAAAATCTTAAGAGCTTTAGGATGAAATCCTGAAAAAGGGGCTGGGCACTCAAATTAGGGGCCAAGAGGGACCAAAAGTCTTCAATCGATAACTCTTTATCAGTTAATATTTTGTTATACATTACTGAAGCAAAGATGTTTATCTCAACCATCTACATCTAAATATTATGATTTTTATGTCGTATAGTTCATAATTAGGGGCCACAAGGGGCCAGAATGCTAAATCTTTGATGCTTTATATCTCGAAATGGAGAAATATTTTGATAAGCAATATTGAACAAAAGATGTTCAAAATAATGTTCTGAACAATATGCAACCTTTCATTTTTTGCTTAACGGCCCCATTAAGGAGTTGAAGGGTTGGCCCCTAATTATATCTTTTGCTTATAGCTCAAAAACAAATAAGAATTTCTGAACAGTTGTTGAACAAAAAATGTTCAAAATCTTAGGATCTTTAAGATGAGATTCCGAAAAAGGGGCTGGGCACTCGAATTAGGGGCCAAGAGGGGCCAAAAGTCTTCAATCGATAACTCTTTATCAGCTTATATTTTGTAATACATTACTGAAGCAAAGATCTTTATCTCAACCATCTACAACTATATATTGTAGTTTTTATGTCGTATGGTACATGATTAGGGGCCACAAGGGGCCAGAATGCTAAATCTTTGATGCTTTATATCTCGAAAGGGAGAAATCTTTTGATAAGAAATATTGAACAAAAGTTGTTCAAAATAATGTTTTTAACAATATGCAACCTTTCATTTTTTGCTTAACGTCCCCGTTAAGGAGTTGAAGGTTGGCCCCTAATTATATCTTTTGCTTATAGCTCAAAAACGAAAAAGAATTTCTGAACAGTTGTTGAACAAAAAATGTTCAAAATCTTAAGATCTTTAAGATGATATGAATAAAGAGGGCGGATTCCTAAAATTAGGGGCCGTTAGGGGCAAAATACCAATTTTTAAAAGTCTCAAATGTTCAATGTCTTTTTACAGATTGTGGTAAATCATTATTTTAGAATAAAAATTGCAATCAAAATCTTATCTCATCTCATCAAGAATTGGACGGAAGACCCACTCGTTGCTCGCAACGAGATCTCATCTAGTTATTATTCTTTTTTTTCTTCTTTGTTCTCCGGTACTTTTTTTGTCCGCGAGTGTTCTCAGAAACTGTTCACCCAACTGAGCTAAAACCTTTTTAGGGTTAATAGGTGTGTAGTGTAGGTGTGCAACACGAAGGTTATTTTGCGCGCATACGCATGCACGTGCGGGCGCGTGAAATGAGTGAAATGACGGATATACTTTATATAGCCATAACTTTAACATTTTTTTGATGAAAATTTTTAAAACTCATTTAATAAGGATGTATTAATAGTGTAGATAATGTGACACTGTCAAATTAGCACGAACTCACGCGCATGCACGTGCGCTTCGATCTGATTGGCTGCAACAAAAATCTCAATATCTTTTCTGTTTTTTGAAGAAATGCTATGAAATTTAAAATATATGTATACTTTAGGATGTACTACAATATGATATATAACATTTGTCAAGTAAACACGCGCATGCACGTGCGCTGCAATCTGATTGGCTGAAACTTTAAATGGGTATAACTCCTCTGATTTTCAACCAAACAGGATGGGATTTAAAACATAGATAGACATAGTGGACTCCTACAAAAAGGTATGGTCATCATGCACATGCATGCACGTGAGATGGGTAAAATTAAAAATACACTTGATGAAGCGTATTTTTTAATACTTTTGGATTAAATGCTTTATTATTTTATTATATTAATGTATATAGATAGTGTAGACAAGATAATATGGTCATTACGCACATGCATTTACATGTGCACGCGTGCAGATACTAAAATTGGATTTTAGTCGGTATACTTCAGGGAAACGTTGTTAAAGTGTAACATGCATAGAGTTTGTCTTTTTTAATGAAGCTTAAAGGGAGTATGGCATCAAAAGGGAGTTGGGGAGCGTTTGGGGAACATCTGTAACGGTTCCCGTTACAATTAGCCCTAGTTATGTTCCCCAAACGAAGTTGGGGAACATATTGTTTTTACTCTGTTTCTTATTATTATTATTTTTATTATTAAGGTCTTCCGTTTCCAACGGAAGACCTTATTGTTTTCGTTCGGTTTCTTTTTCTCTATTATTAAGGTCTTCCGTCTCCAACGGAAGACCTTCTTGTTATTCTTCGGTTTCTTTTTCCCTATTATTATTATTATTATTATTATTATTATTATTCTTACCGATTTTGTGCACGCGATTTCTCGTAAACTACTGGGCCGATTCTCATGAAACTTTCACATCTGATAGGTACTGATCTGAACCTTATTGGAAATTTTTTTTGATGATGACGTCACTTCCGGTTGTGAGATATGGACAATTTTCTGATTTTAAAATGCAATTTTGTCTTGATTTACTAGCGAAAACTGCTTATGATATGAACTGATGATTAATTGGAGATGATAGTTCATGATTTATAGCGTTGCAGAATCGCCTTTTCGTGCGTCGTCAATACTTCCGGTCGATACCGGAAGCGAATTTAAAAAACGCAATTTTTCAACTTTTCTTTTTTAACATTTTTGTTTTATGATTGAATAGAGACCCTTTTGCAGAAGCGAAATATGTAATTTATTTGAAAATCGAAAAAGCCAATCTCGAGATATTTGCATTTGAAAACGCGAAGCGGCGATCCCAGTGGCTAAATGGTTAGCGCGTTGGATTGTCACGCGGGCGACCCGGGTTCGATCCCCCGTGTGACCAAAAAATTTTATCATTTTTTCTGCTTGATTTTTCGATATTTTTTAATTTTAGATCATTTTGAACAATATATTATAAACTTTTAAGCATATCTTACGTAATTAGGGGTCACAAGGGGCCAGAATGTCAAATCTTTGACGCTTTATATCTCGAAAAGGGGGAATATTTTGCAAAGCAATATTGAACAAAAGATGGTCAAAAAAATGTTCTAAACAATGTGCATACTTTGAATTTTTGTAAAACGGCCCCATTAAGGACTTGTAGGAGTGGCCCCTAAATATTTCAATTTAGCATATCTCCACAACGAATAGAAATCTCTGAATAAGTGTAGAACAAAAAATCTTCAAAATCAAAAGACCTTTCATTTGAGATCAAGAAAATGGGGCTGACCCCTCAAATTAGGGGCTCAGAGGGGCCAAAAGTCTTTTATCGATAACTCTCTAATGATCAATATTTCGTTATACATTACTGAAGCATTACTGAAGCAAAAGTATTTATAAAAGGCGACTAAATGGGGGCGGTCCTTCGGATGAGACCGTATAAACCGAGGCCCCGTGTCACAGCAGTGTGGCACGATAAAGACCCCTCCCTGCTCAATGGCCCTGAGTGCCGAGCAAAGGCCCAAATTTGCAGCCCTTCACCGGCAATGGTGACGTCTCCATATCAGTGAAATATTCTGGAGAGGGACGTTAAACAGTATACAATCAATCAATCAATCAAAAGTATTTATCTTAACGATTTGCAACAATATATGATACAATTTCGATCATATGTTACGTAATTAGGGGTCACAAGGGGCCAGAATGTCAAATCTTTGACGCTTTATATCTCGAAAAGGGGGAATATTTTGCAAAGCAATATTGAACAAAAGATGGTCAAAAAAATGTTCTAAACAATGTGCATACTTTGAATTTTTGTAAAACGGCCCCATTAAGGACTTGTAGGAGTGGCCCCTAAATATTTCCATTTAGCATATCTCCACAACGAATAGAAATCTCTGAATAAGTGTAGAACAAAAATTCTTCAAAATCAAAAGACCTTTCATTTGATATCAAGAAAATGGGGCTGACCCCTCAAATTAGGGGCTCAGAGGGGCCAAAAGTCTTTTATCGATAACTCTCTAATGATCAATTTTTTGTTATACATTACTGAAGCAAAAGTATTTATCTTAACGATTTGCAACAATATATGACACAATTTCGATCATATGTTACGTAATTAGGGGTCACAAGGGGCCAGAATGTCAAATCTTTGACGCTTTATATCTCGAAAAGGGGGAATATTTTGATAAGCAATATTGAACAAAAGATAGTCAGAAATATGTTTAAACAATATGCATACTTTGAATTTTTGTCAAACGGCCCCATTAAGGACTTGTAGGAGTGATAAAAACAGAAACTTTAAAATTAATGAAGGAAAACTTAATGTCATTCTCTTTTAACGAATATCTCAGTCAAAATCACATCTCATCTTATCGAGAAATTCAACGGAAGACCTACTCGTTGCTCGCAACGAGATCTCATCTAGTTATTATTATTATTATTATTATTCTTCCAACCGATTTTGTGCACGCGATTTCTCGGGAACGGCTCGGCCGATTTACATGAAATTTTCATATGTAATAGCTTATCAATCGATCTTGATAGGTTTTTGATCGTTTTTATGACGTCACTTCCGGTCGTGAGATATGGGCAATTTTCTGATTTTAAAATGCAATTTTGTCTTGATTTAATAGCAAAAACTGCTTAAGATATGAGCTGAAGATTAATTGGAGATGATAGTTCATGACTTATAGCGTTGCAGAATCGCCTTTTCGTGCGACGTCAGTACTTCCGGTCGAAACCGGAAGCGAATTTAAGAAACGTATTTTTTCAACTTTTCATTTTTAATATTTTTATTTTAGAATTGAATAGAGACCCTTTTGCAGAAGCCATATATGTAATTTGTTTGAAAATCGAAAAAGCCAATCTCGAGATATTGGCGTTTGAAAACGCGAAGCGGCGATCCCGATGGCCGAATGGTTAGTGCGTTGGATTGTCACGCGGGCGACCCGGGTTCGATTCCCCTTGTGACCAAAAAATTTTATCACTTTTTCTGCTCGATTTTTCGATTTTTATTAATTTTAGACCATTTGCAACAACATATTTTCAACTTTTAAGTATATCTTACGTAATAAGGGGTCACAAAGGGCCAGAATGCTAAATCTTTGACGCTTTATATCTTAAAAAGGGGGAATATTTTGATAAGCAATATTGAACAAAAGTTGGTCAGAATAATGTTCTTAACAATATGCATACTTTGAATTTTTTGAAAAATGGCCCCATTAAGGACTTGTAGGGGTGGCCCCTAAATATTTATATGTAGCATATCTCCACAACAAAAAGAAATTTCTGAATAAGTGTTGAACAAAAAAGCTTCAAAATCACAAGACCTTTCATTTGATATCAAGAAAAAGGGGCTGACCCCTCAAATTAGGGGCTCAAAGGGGCCAACAGTCTTTTATCTATAACTCTCTATTGATCAATATTTTGTTATACATTACTGAAGCAAAAGTATTTATCTTAACGATTGGCAACAATATATGATACAATTTTGATCATATGTTACGTAATTAGGGATCACAAGGGGCCAGAATGTCAAATCTTTGACGCTTTATATCTCGAAAAGGGAGAATATTTTGATAAGCAATATTGAACAAAAGATGGTCAGAATAATATTCTAAACAATATGCATACTTTGAATTTTTGTAAAACGGCCCCATTAAGGACTTGTAGGAGTGGCCCCTAAATATTTCTATGTAGCATATCTCCACAACGAATAGAAATCTCTGAATAAGTGTTGAACAAAAAGGCTTCAAAATCACAAGACCTTTCAATTGATATCAAGAAAAAGGGGCTGACCCCTCAAATTGGGGGCTCAGAGGGGCCAAAATTCTTTTATTTATAACTCTCTAATGATCAATATTTTGTTATACATTACTGAAGCAAAAGTATTTATCTTAACAATTTGCAACAATATATGATACAATTTTGATCATATGTTACGTAATTACGGGTCAAAAGGGGCCAGAATATCAAATTTTTGATGCTTTATATTATGAAAAGGGGGAATTTTTTGATAAGCAATATTGAACAAAAGATGGTCAGAATAATGTTCTTAACAATATGCATACTTTGAATTTTTGTAAAACGGCCCCATTAAGGACTTGTAGGAGTGGCCTTTAATATTTTCATTGAGGATATCTCCACAACGAATAGAAATCTCTGAATAAGTGTTGAACAAAAAATCTTCAAAATCACAAGACCTTTCATTTGATATCAAGAAAAAGGGGCTGACCCCTCAATTTAGGGGCTCAGAGGGGCCAAAATTCTTTTATTTATAACTCTCTAATGATCAATATTTTGTTATACATTACTGAAGCAAAAGTATTTATCTTAACAATTTGCATCAATATATGATACAATTCTGATCATATGTTACGTAATTAGGGGTCACAAGGGGCCAGAATGTCAAATTTTTGATGCTTTATATATCGAAAAGGGGGAATATTTTGATAAGCAATATTGAACAAAAGATGGTCAGAATAATATTCTAAACAATATGCATACTTTGAATTTTTGTAAAACGGCCCCATTTAGGACCTGTAGGAGTGGCCCTTAAATATTTTCATTGAGGATATCTCCACAACGAATAGAAATCTCTGAATAAGTGTTGAACAAAAAATCTTCAAAATCACAAGACCTTTCATTTGATATCAAGAAAAAGGGGCTGACCCCTCAATTTAGGGGCTCATAGGGACCAAAAGTCTTTTATCTATAACTCTTTAATGATCAATATTTCGTTAAACATTACTGGGGCAAAATTATTCATCATAACGATTAGCATCAATATATGATAAAATTTTGATCATATGTTACGTAATTAGGGGTTGCAAGGGACAAAATGCTGCATTTTTAATGCTTTACGTCTCAAAAAGGGGGAGTATTTTTATCAGCCTTATTGAACAAAAGATGTTCAGAATTCCCTGATAAAAATGAGAAATTTTAAATTTGATGAAGGAAAACTTAAAGTCAATCTCTTTTATCTCAGTCAAAATCACATCTCATCTTATCTAGAAATTCAACGGAAGACCTACTCGTTGCTCGCAACGAGATCTCATCTAGTTATGTTCCCCAAACGAAGTTGGGGAACATATTGTTTTTACTCTGTTTCTTATTATTATTATTATTTTTCTTCTTCCTGGGAAAATTTTGTCCACGAGTGATCTTGTAAACTACACATCCGACTAAGGTAAAATGTTTTTAGGGTCAGTAGACATGTTATGTAGATTTGCCGAACGAAGGTCATTTTGCGCGCACGTGCTTGCAAGAGCGCGCACGTGCAACACATGAAATGACCGATTTAATTGATATAGGCATAAATTTTTACCTTTTTGATGAAATGCTTTGAAACTCATAATATAAGGATATAGTAGTAGCATAAACAATATGAAATGGTCAAAATGGCAAGATCTCACGCGCATGCACGTGCGCTTCGCTCTGATTGGCTGAAACTGAAGTCTCCATATCTTTCTTGTTTTTTGATGAAATCCTTTGAAATTTTGAACATAGCCATGCATTAGGATGTCCTGCAACATGATATATAGCAATTATCAAGAAAACACGTGCATGCACGTGCGCTGCAATCTGATTGGCTGATACTTTAAATAGCTATAACTCCCTTGGTTTTCAAACAAACAGGATGGGATTTGGAACATAGATAGATATAATGGACTACTACAAGAAGGTATGATCACCATGCATATCCATACACGTGCGTGAACGTACGCTGCAATTTGATTGGCTGAAACTTTAATCAGCTATAACTCCCTTGGTTTTCAACCAAACGGAGTGATATTTAGAACATAGATAGATGTAATGGACTTCTACAAGAAGGTATTTCACCATGCTCATGTATGCACGTGCGTGCACGTGAAATGAGTAAAACCAAAAATACACTTGAATGAGCGTATTTTTTGATACTTTTGGATTAAATACTTTAAAGTTTAGTATATTAAAGTATATAGATTGTGTAGACAAGATGATATGGTCATTACGCACATGCGTACGCGTGCAATGCTAAAATTTGAATGAACTTGATACCCTTCTGGGTAAACGTTAAAGTCTCAAATGCATAAAGTTTGTCTTATTTAATGAAGCTAACAGGGAATATGGGACCAAAAGGGAGATGGGGAGTGTTTGGGGAACATCTGTAACGGTCCCCGTTACAATTAGCACTAGTTATTATTATTATTCTTTTTTCTTCTTATTTCTTCTCCGGTACTTTTTTGTCCGGAAGTGTTCTCAGAAACTGTTCACCAAACTAAGTTAAAACCTTTTTAGGGTTAGTAGGCATGTTGTGTAGATGTGCCGAACGAAGGTCATTTTGCGCGCATTCGCATGCACGTGCGGGCGCGTGCAATGAGTAAAATGACTGATATATTTAATATGGTTGTAACTTTTATATTTTTTGATAAAATGTTTTGAAACTCATTATATAAAGATATATAAGTTGTGTAGATAAGATGACATGGTCAAATTTGCATGAACTCACGCGCATGCACGTGCGCTTTGCTCTGATTGGCTGAAACAGAAATCTTAATATCTTTTTTGTTTTATGACGAAATGCTTTGAAATTTATAACATAGACATGCATTAGGATGTACTACAATATGATATATAAAAATTTTCATGAAATCACGCGCATGCACGTGCGCTGCAATCTGATTGGCTGAAACTTTAAATGAGTATAACTCCCTTGGTTTTCATCCAAACAGCATGGGATTTAGAACATAGATAGACATAAAGGACTCCTACAGGATGGTATGGTCACCATTCACATGCATGCACGTGCGTGCACGTGCGCTTTGCTCTGACTGGCTGAAACAAAAATCTCAATATCTTTTCTGTTTTTTTTTACAAAATTCTTTGAAATTTAAAACATAGGCATACTTTAAGATGTCCTACAATATGATATATAATAATTGTCATGAAAATACGCGCATGCACGTGCGCTGCAATCTGATTGGCTTAAACTTTAAATGGCTATAACTCCCTTGTTTTTCAACCAAACAGGATGGGATTAAGAATATAGACGGACATAATGGACACCTACAAGAAGGTATGGTCATCATGCACGTGCGTGCACGTGCAAATGAGTAAAATAGTGTAGACAAGATGATATCGTCATTACGCTCATGCAATCACATGCGCACGCCTGCATTGCTTGGTATACTTTTGGGAAAACGTTGTTTACGTCTTAAATGCATAGATTTTGCCTTCTTTAATGAAACTTACAGGGAATATGGCACGAGAAGGGAGTTGGGGAGCGTTTGGGGAACATCTGTAACGGTTCCCGTTACAATTAGCACTAGTTTTTATTATTATTATTTTTTTTTGCTTGTCAACTTTTTTTTAGGTAAGTAATAAGATAGAGTCCAAAAAATTACTTGCCCATTCGCGATCATATTCCTAAATACAAATTCTCACCTGCTTGACAGAAAAATGTAGTCGGGAGTTGCGTGTCATGTTTGAATATAGCATATTACGAGCTCGACGTTCTAATATCTTAAGAAAAATTAAATTGTAAGAATAGATTACGCATGGTTTGAAATAATGAACTTTCTGAATCTTGTTATTCATCAAATCTCGTCAGAGATTAATTAATAATATGTCTGCTGAACGATTGTCTGGTTTCCAACTCAGTTTTAAGAAAAGTTCCAAAATATTTTTTAACAAGAGGCCCACGGGCCTTATAGGTCACCTGAGTATCATGTAACAACTTTCCAGCGATTGTATTTGGTTTGTGTTTTAATCCAAAAGCCATGAAATTCACAAATTTTGAATAAGGCACCATTGCTCATCAAAGGGCAGATTTCAAAGCATTAATTTATCTTTAGTCAAAGTACCCCCCTGGTACCCCTGACCCAGCGTCCCTGAAAGTATCTATTTTGAAAGAGGCCCCTTTCTTCATTATAAGGCCAGTATTTTTTTTTTTTGTTTAGGTTTAGTTATGAACATGAGAATAAAAAATTCCCAAAGGAGATGGAAATCAAATTTTTTTTTTTGATAAATCAATTATTAACATTTGTACATTCTTTTTTTATGCTATTATAATAGGCTCCTTACCTGAATACCACTGGACACATAATGCTTACAAATAGGAAAGTAAAACATTTAATTGCTTATTTCATCATCTGCCAGTTTGGGGAAGTTATATAAATTTTGTGATGTTGGTCAAAATATATTTTAAAAAATCAATTCTTTAAAAGTCTTTCAACAGGTTGGGACCAATCGCCCGAATGGGATATAATAGTCCGTTTGGGATATAATATCCCAAATGGGCTATAAATTTACAGTGCAAAAATTGAAAATTTTTATTTTGGCAATAAATATCATAAATCCGCATTTAAACACATAAAAAGGAATAACTTTTGGTAAGCAAGTTTTTCTGCAACCCTACCGTTTGTTAGATTGATCCCCAAGAAGTTAGGGAACTTCCAAGGGATCAATCTCCAAAACAATGGCCCTACAGAAAAACTTGTCAACCAGAAGTTATTCCTTTATAAGTGCCCTGATGCGGATTTATGATATTTAAATCCAAAATAAAAAATTTCATTTTTTGCACTGTAAATTTATAGCCAATATGGGATATTATATCCCAAACGGACTATTATATCTCATTTGGGCGATTGGTCCCAACCTGTTCAATATATCATCATTTTTTTAATATGTGTTAGGTGAATGTGTAGACATTGTTCTAAAATTTAATCCTATCATAAAACAGACAGGGGGTATTGCGGGTGTAGGGTGAACATTTTTTCAATCAAGTGTAAAATAATTTTTCTGGCTGATACAAATGATACTACATGCCTATATATATTTGTATATTCTTGCCTTAACAATTTCTTCCTCAAATAGACTGAACTTCTCCCATAGTTTTATTCATTACATCTTATGCATAAGCCACACTTTTCTGAAGAATGATGCTTAGACCGTAAGCTATAACAGAGACCTAAACAATGTTGCTGCCCGCTGGCAATATGCAACAGCTACCATGGGCAGTTTAAAACCTGGGGGAGGAAAATAATTTACAGACAGATACTTTTGAAACGAATACATAATTATCTCACCAGCATGTCATTGTGCAACAAAGTCGTCAGCATTTTATTTGTCCTTTGAACAGGTGAAACTTTTTGAATGGCACTCGTATCGATGAATTTTACACTAAACCAAGCTATCTTTCAGATCTCGCTTTATTTACCCGTAGTCTCGTTCAACCAGACCCTCGGCTGTCTCCGTAAATCTTCGACCACCCAGAGGGTCTGGTAAAGATACGCATTATCGTTTGTAACGCCAAAACGAGGTTTACCAAAATTCTGGTAAAGTTTTTGATTGGCTGAAAAGAACACACCTTCGCGATTTAAATAAATACATGATAAATCAGCAGAAAAATAACTTAAAAATGTGAAAATTATGTGTCTAAAAGTTAAAGATGCTAGATAGAAATTGTTTACGGTAATGCCCACCAGTTTTAGGTAAGTGTGTTTCATTATGTCATGCAAATATTCTGTACGAAAGCAAAAGTGAAAGTAGTGTAGCCCAACCTGCGTAATACACATTCCTTCGATTGATATTGTTATTTCTTGTTTGAAGTCCCAAATTAAAGATTAGTTTATCAATATAAAGTCACAATCCAGAAGAAGAAACGCGTTTAACACTTGCTTTCAAAAAGGATCTTCAAATTGTAAACAAGATAGCGCCCTCTGACGGTTACAAACGCTTACGTGTTTCTTTACCAGACTCTCTGCTGGTCGGAGTTCACGGAGACAGCCGAGCGTCTGGTTGAACGAGACTATATTTACCCGCCGTTTCATCCTAAAACCGGAAGTGCGAGTTCGTAAATGTTCGAGTTCGAGTGCGAGTTCGATCCCGAATCAAATTTGACATCGGAAAGAAAAAAATTGTTTTATTTTGTTCTGAACATTCAAAACCTTGAGCGGAGGGTTTGTAAAACTGAAAATAAAATAAATCCTGGCCTTAAATACGTAATTAGATCATTAGCAAATAAACCAGGATGTTCAAAGAATTCATGCATTTCACTATATAATCATTGTAGCCCCACCCTAAAACAAGAACCCTTGACCCTGGGGCCATAAAATTCACAATTTTGGTAGAGGCACTCTTGCTCATCATAACTATGTACTTAGTTAGTTAATCTAATACCCAGGAGCAGAGGAGAAGATTTTCAAAGAATTCATGTATTTTCACTATATAATCAATAGAGCCCCGCCCTAACACCAGAACCCCTGACCCTGGGGCCATAAAATTCACAATTTTGGTAGAGGCACTCTTGCTCATCATAACTATGTACTTAGTTGGTTTATTTAATACCCAGGAGCAGAGAAGAAGATTTTCAAAGATATAATGCATTTTCACTATATACTTATTTAGCCCCGCCCTAGCACTAGAACCCCTGACCCCATGGCCATGAATTTTACAATTTTGGTAGAGGACTCATTGCTGATTACAATCATGCAAACAGTTTGACTGCTTGATGTCCAGGAGTAGAGAAGAAGATTTTTAAAGATTGCATTAATTTTAGTGGTTTTGGCCTCACCCCTCAGGCCCCAGGGGGGGCAGGGATCATGAAATTCACAATTTTTGTTCCCCTTCACCCATAGATGCTTTGTGCCAAATTTGGTTGAAATTGGTTCAGTGGTTGCAGAGATGAAGCTGAAAATGTTCAAATGTTAACGCACGACGCACGACGGACGACGGACGACGACGGACAAAAACGGATAGCAATAGGTCACCTGAGTTTACTCAGGTGACCTAAAAAACACAAAAAACTAGAGGTTCTGTGAGTAATGAGCTCACTAAATCATACCCCCATGTGTTGTTTGTTGTTTTACGGTAATGTGTAAAGAGGAATAACTCGTCCTATCAAATGTTATCCAGAAGCTGAAAGCTAAAGCGAGCCAATTTCTGATTTAGGCCCAGATTTCTTGAATGGCGTTTTTATAGGCCTATAGTACGATTGATATTAACCATCATCATAGATTTGAATAACATCCATAATTTCCACGTTTACAGGTGATAGTTCTTTTTTAGCTATCATTAAACATGTCGCCATATGATATCAACATGTCAGATCATTGAATTTGAGTTATTCTAAGTCATACTTTTCAACAGTTGTTGCTATGATTTTCATCCTTCACCTGTATTTTTATTATGACAAGACCTTTCAATGAGTATAAATATTTTTGGCCTTTTGACCTTGACCAACTTTTTAAAAATATTAATCTTGAGTCTTAACAACTGCTTTTGAACAGTTAGCATAGGGCTTTCATATTTCAAAGGTGTATTTCTTGTGACAAAACCTTCTAAAATCCAACAATTTTGACCTTGATTTGCATTGAAGAAACTTCATAAAGCGCATACAGTAATTATATTTTTCTTTGCAGATCAATTAAACAACATGGACCTAACAAAAGAATGGACAGACTACAAAGAGACAGGGCCTTGGTCCACCAAAACACAAGAAACAGGTTTGTCCTAATCTCTGTATACCCTGGAACAGAAATAACTTCATCCACTGTTGTGATGATCAGATATCACAGTGTTATGAGTCATTGACTTAAATCTTTCATGACTACTGCCAATCTGTATTTAGTCTTTTCATGCTTTCCAGGCCTAGGTGTCTGACTTGTATACACGGAGACACTAAATTAGTGTGACTAATTAGCCTTTTCTGTCTGGTCACACAAACAGCCCCTGGAGAAAGCCGACACCTTGAGGCTGATCCAGCACCTAAGGGCAGACAACTCTGAGTGCAGATGGCACCCTGGACCCCGTGAGCTTGACCTTTTGCGAAAGTGGGTACTCAGTACCCACTTTGGGTGGGCACTCAGTAACCCCATTTTTTAAAGTGGGTACTGAGTGCCCACCGCCTATTTTGACCGGGTTAGGGGGGTCCCAGGTGGCAACTCGGGGTGGGGGGCAGTAGTACTCCACCAGGGGAACATTTTGGGGTATTTTCGGAAACTCTGTCCCCACCCCTCCGGACGGAAGGGGGGTCCAGAGTGAAAATCCGGGAATTTTCAAAGTCGTTATTTCGTAATGTGTGAGGTGTCATTAGATTTGTATTGACGAGTAGATTACAGATATATAACTTTTTTTCCTGTGGGACATCCGGTTCGTCCGGAAGTCGGGTATGAAAGTCCGGAATTTTCGTACGCCGAGTGAAAAATACAGGTTTTTCGAATATAAATCTTTTATTTATAAAGCTAGGTAAAAGTTTTTTATATCATTTTCTTCGTCTCAGTGAGACAAAGAATTATATCTAATCAGATTTATTGTAACTTAAAAAATAAAAATTTTATGGACTTATTTAATGTAATTTTGGACTTAGAAATTTTTCACGCGTTTGAAAAACATACTCATAAGGGTATAAATTTTTTATTTATAGAGCTAGGTAAAACTTTTTTATATCATTTTCTTCGTCTCATTGAGACAAAGAATTATATCTAATCAGATTTATTTTATCTTGAAAAATAAAAAAGTTACCTCCAAAAAACCTTTAAAATTAAGTTCTCCCATACCAAAAAAAGTTATAACTAAGTTATAACTAAAGTATAACTTAGTTATACCTAGCCTGTGAGGTACAAAAAAGTTATAACTAAAATGTAACTTTTTTGGACTTTGTCATTTTCATGTATAACTAAAATGTAACTTTTTGGACTTAGCCATTTTCATGTGTAACTAAAACATAACTTTTCTGGACTTTGTCATTTTCATGTATAACTAAAATGTAACTTTTTGGACTTAGCCATTTTCATGTGTAACTAAAACATAACTTTTCTGGACTTTGTCATTTTCATGTATAACTAAAATGTAACTTTTCTGAACTTGGCCATTTTCAAGCATAACCAGTATAAATTTAAAAGTTTTGGGAGTTATTTAATGGATACTGCTTGACACCGACTTTTTTTTTCAAAACATTATAACTAAGTGTTAATTTGAATGAATTTAATTTGATCATGTTCAAAATGTGTTTTTTTTTTCAAACACTGCAGCAGAAAACATTTGTCAATTCCTGAACAATATTATTGTTTACTACCAGTGATCAACTTCTCATTCATAATAAATATGCTGTCCACAGCCATGTCAAGTTCAACAGAAGGGATGTGAAATAAAATCTTGTAAATTACATCTATAAATGAGAATGTTTCTCTCTCTCTCTCTCTCTCTCTCTCTCTCTCTCTCTCTCTCTCTCTCTGGTGTTGGAGGGTGTGTACACATGTCATGTGTGTGTAATAAATATTATTGCCTATATAAATTGATATTTGTCATGTAAGTTTCAACTAAAGTTGAGAATAATTAATTTCTCTATCTCTTTCCTCTCTCTCTCTCTCTCTCTCTCTCTTGGAAAATACGTATTTATCATGTTTATTAAGACCCTGATGAGACATAATATTTGTCTTGTAAATAATGCACTTACATCTGAATTAGTTGGGAATGAGTATATTTCATCATTCTGGGGAAATATAATTAAATGTACTGCAAGAGATATAAACAGTATGAAATGTAATCTCATAAAGTCATGTGAATTTTGCACGGATTCTTCGTGTAAATTTCCCTATTGTTTTCTGTGAGACAGGTGTTTGTACTAGGTGACCTTTGTGGCCAACACATCGTAAATATTTCAGCTTGGGTATTACACAATCTCTGAAAGGTGCAATTCTACACAGGTTGTTTGAAATCTGAAGAAAATCAGTCGTAATATGGGTGGCTAAAAAGATAAACAGCACAGAGTATGTACATGCATGTTCATGTTGAACAGATATTACGATGTTGTGAATAAAGACTGCCAGTTATATTAAGATTTAATGAGAGGACTAGTACGTGTAGATTTTATTGTTTGCATAATTAAATAACCAAGTTATAATAGTTATTTTCACAAATAAACAAATATTAAATTCAAAATGGCGGCATAAAAAAATGGCGGCCCCCGATGTCCGTTTTGTTGATACTAAGATAAATTCAAAATTCTAACACCAACTGGTATTTAAATTTTTAATTAAGTTTCAAAATTACACAATTAGGTTTATTTGCATTTAAAATAAATTATTTATGAATTTTTTTTTTCGATCACGTGACGTGTTTGAGTTCTTTGATTGGTCAACAACAGAGCGCGGATTTTTCCATGGACGATTTGAATGTTTGGATGTTGAAAGTGTTGATAGAAAAAAGGAGATAATACCAGTTGGTAAGGCGATATTTAAGCTAACATTTTATTGATTTTGGTAAAGTATACTTAGTACCTCTGGAATAACGTTCCAAAAAGAAGAAATATTGTGAATGAACAAAATTCTAGGCGTGTGAATCTTAGATTTCTTGTTTGTTTTGTTTGGTATGTCAGAATGACAAAGACTGAAGTAAACAAATTGATAGTATTTGAAACGCATAATATTTTTCAGCATTTAGTATATTAATAAAATATGTTGTTCTCTGTCATATTTATTCCCACAATTGTTTATAGATTCCCTGAACTGTTAAAATACATTGTGAAGCCTTATGTAGACATCAGCATGATCATAACATGATCTAACTGCAAGCAGCAACGTTAATTAATGCAATGAAATGAATAATTTAACATTTTTTTTTTTATAAAGCAGAATATTGGTATATGATTCAATGAGCTGAATCTGTCCTGACCTGGAGTACATGAAATTCTTCAAAATATGACATGTTTTATTAAGGTAAAGTATATTTTTTTTCATTTCAAAATTCAATAAATCTTTCAATCTAAAACTAATTCCTGTAAGTAAAGATCTTAATATCAATTCTCTGTAATTATCAAACAATATCAAAAATGCTTGGCCACGCTACATTTTCAATTTCTATGAAACTTTTTGTGTGTACTCACATTGTCATATCATTAATGGTTTTATAGTTTTTTATTTCAAAAAATGTCTCGTTGCCATGGTAACGGCACCTATTGTTTCCCCTGTAAATTCTTCCTAAAATTTGACCAAAAAAACGTGATTTTGTAGCTTTTACTGAATAAAAATGAGCTTAAAAGAAACAAGAGAATGGGAAAATCTACTTCTGTTTCAAAACTACCATTATTCCTCTCTAGTATAACAACATAATTTTTTAAAAACTGTAATTCTACATAATGGCTTAACAACGCTTAGCTTTGGGGATTTTGGCATTTTGCCAAATTGAGAAAATTGCCATTTTAGACCCTTTTTCAAAGCGATTTTTTAATACTTTGCACACTGATTTGAAATTCAGGAAACAGTGCATTGTATAGATGGTACATAAGTTAGTTTAAACACATTAAAATATTTATGGGACACTTAAATTTTTTTTTAAAAAAGCTGATGAAAAATTACCCAAAATCTGCAAAATTTCCGTATTTTAAGGAACATATGCACATTTCATTAAGTTCATATAGAAAAGAAATGTTCCTTTCTACCTGTTTTGATGTCATTTACAGTAAAATTAGTCCATATCTAGGAGAAGTGTCATGTAAAAATATTCACATCCCATTTCCAAGAGCATTAATACATGTAAATATGTTCTTAGATAGGAGAACTGTGAACACCTGCACAAAATGCCCCCCCCCCCTTTCCGTAAAATTGACAATTTTGAAGTACATGTAGACTAACCAGGGCATGTTTCAAGTTTCCTGAAACTATCTCCTTAGATTGAAACTAATATGAAATAAAATTTTCCCTATCTATTCTCTATTACTATGGAAACAGGAATGCAAGATTTGTTACCATGGAGACAGGAATACCAGATTTTTAACAAAAATGGCTGCGTTTAACATAACAATATTCCCAAAACTACACTTATTAACTCTTTTATAGAACATGTGTAATGAGTTAAATGTAAATGTGAACTAAATTTTTGGGCATCTTAAATTTGCATCTTTATGATGTTGCAAAAATATAATGCATTTTGTAATGCTATGTCAAATAATTGCAAAACCTTGTGGCTTTTACTTTTTCAAGATTTGGTCAAACTTGAAAAATTCTGAAATGAAACTAAAACAAGCAGGACATTCATAATATTTTACTCATTTCAACTTGTTACTTTGTATAATTATTTATTAAATTCATGGGCAACTGCAAACCACAGATACTTTGAATGAAGTCAAAAATTTACCCCCCCCCCTTCTGATTTTTTCATTAAAACTTATGAAACACTGCTTTAAACTTGAGAAAAATTACATTTGATTAAAAAAATCACATCCCCTTGGGTAAGATATCTTGGATTTAAACATAAATATCCAACAATGGAAAACGTTAAACATAGTGTTTGGCATATAATTAATAATTAGGTTTGCAATGGATCTTTTGTATTCTGTAAAGTCAGTTGAAACAATGCCCCCCCCCCCATGAGACACTGTCCCCCACAAGTATCATTTTAAGGAAATTCTTCCTTTTATTTTACTAGGTTCCTGCCAACATCTCATCACACCAACTATATCAACCTCCTTTTCTTTTTTTTCACATGTAAATATAAATTCTGAAAACAAGAGAACTTTTTGTTTCTTTATTTTTTATATATGCAACATTTAGAGTACATTTATTCTCAACTACGGTACATATCATTAGATTTACATGACAAATTCTACTGTTTCTGCTGCTCTGAAAATCTTGACTCTGATTTTTCAATTTTAGAGTTTTAGTTGGTCAGGCATGTACCAGTAATGACCTACATTGACATACGCAAGTAACACTGATAATTAGTTAATGAGAATTATGCTGAGTTGAGTTTTTTTTTGGCAAGGTACAGGATAAAGCTTGATAAGTTCTAAAACATATTGTTAAACGGCATAAGATTTGCGGATGCCATCACATGATATGATAAACATGTTCCTATTATATTTGAACTTTGACATGTCAAACACTGATATCTTAAAGACAGTGGGTACAAGTATGTTGAAGTGGGTTGGAATTCAGCTTTCACTTGCCTGGTTTCAAACCTAAAATATGGCATCCCTTCTCAACCTGCAATGGTAAATAATTCCTGCACTTTCCAATATACTAGTACACTGATTTCAAGCTAATTAAATGTGTATGTAATCCTTTAGAAAGTTGTTTTCTTTATTCTAGTATAATAATTCTTCTGTTACTGGACAGGTATTAAATTTTGTTTAAAAAAAAAGAAAGAAATAAGCAAGGTTTAAATTTAGATATAAAACTGAAATATTTTTTAACAATTTAAGGACAGATGATACAAACAAACTTTTGTGAAAGAATTTGAAAATAACAACTTGGGTCATGTTTAAATCAGTAAAATTAGTAACTTTCCTCACGACAAGTACTTTTTAATTCATATTTGCATAAAATTGGAATTTGAAGTGAAAAATATTTGTATAGATTAATAAGGATAGTTTCAAGAGGGCAGACTTTTGAACATCACAGAAGGTTTACAATTTCTTAATATTCTAGAAATTTATTAATACATCATTAATTTGCAATTAAATTATGCCAAAAAATAAATACCAATCCAGGCATCCATTTTTTGTTTGTATCATCTGTCCTTAATTTACTTTCATATTTTAAGAATGGTTACCTTGAAAAGAACAAAATCTAGGCTGTCCGCTTTCTTGCAGAATGCACTTGAACTTCAGTCATGGCCTATTTGGTCCTGTTTTGGTTTACTGGTCTTACTTTTTCTTTATTCATCTTATATGGTAAATCCTTTGATGAAAAAATGATGAAAATAATTATTTTCCTAGGAACATGATCAAAAGGAAAATTCATTTCATTCATACACAGACATGTTCATGTGTGTGATCATCTTACCAGTGGTGAATATTTGCCTGAGTATCAATTAATTTGTTTAGAATATTATAAAACATGGTCAGTGTGTACAAAACAAATATCATTATAAATCAGAGGTGAATATTCTACATGAACATGTATATAGTTTTATTATACCCTCCGCTTGAAAAGTGGTAGGGTATACTGTAATCGGTATGTCCGTCTAACTGTACGTCCATCTGTCTGTACGTCCGTCTGTCTGTTACGCTTTAGGGTACCCATCTCTTATTATCCACAACTCCTCTTATACCACTGCAATGAGTGAAATTTAAAGAACCTTTCACAGAATCTTTATTACATATTGTCATTGTGCACCTCCTATTTTACTTTTTGATTTGACACATATTTTGGGTTTCCCGGCCACAGTAAAACATGGATTTGTCATCAGTTATAACCATAGAATAGAATATTAGAATAGAATATTTATTCAACCAATTTGGGCCCACAGTGGAGCATACAGAACAGTGTCCAAAATCATCACAGTTATACATATACAAAACAGAACAAAACAAACATAGTATAATGAACAGAGAGTTAGTTATCTTCTTTTAGGATGTATAGAATGTACATTATAAGTGGCCTATGTATAATATCTGCAATATGCCTATATTGAACTATGTTGTTTTCTCTTATTAAAATTTGCATTTAAGAGTTGGCATAATAAAACAACAAACTCAGAATCTTCATTTGACATAATCCATGTAAACAGGTCAATATTGTTAAGCAGTATCAAATTAGGAAAGGTTTTAAAGATTTTATCTAAAAACTCTCTTCTTGAGTCATTATAAAGTGAACATTCTAGCAAAAAATGTAATTCATCCTCAGTTGGACTTGAGGTGCAGTAACGACAGATTCTCTCACACCTGGGAAGAATTTCATTTTTACCACATTTATTAATTTTCCTTTCATATCTACCCGTCTCCACCCTTAAACAATGATTACTAATTCTGAATTTTGTGAGAATTACCCGATTGTCTCGGTTTTTCATATTCAAGTATTTTTCAAAATAAAAAGACCTTTTATACTTAAAATATGTATTTAATTTACCAAAGCCTTCCAAATAATTGGTACGAATATCGTTCCAAATGTTTAAAAAACTATTACTGAGTTGTCTTTTCATGTACAATTTAAATTTGTTTTCACTTAGTTTTTTACAAAGGGACAAATTAATATTAAGTTTTTCACTGTAGAATAATATACTGGAGTACCAATCACTGTTGATGATGTTTGATTTGCACTCATTGAGAGCTGCTTTCAGTAGGTTAGATGATGTATGTTCTAGTCTATACCAGTACATGAATATTTGCTTTAACATGTCTATATATAATGGGTACCTCCCTAGTTCAGAATAGATTCCTACATTTGTACAAGATTTAGATACACCCATAATGTATTTACAGAATTTCATATTGAGTTTTTCAGCTTCCCAATCTTTAAATATATCAAAAAGAGGGATATTTTTCCTTTTCGGAGTAACATTAATAATGCTCCAGTTCTCACAGCCATATAAAGCTATAGGTTTAATACAGTGATCAAATATATGTAAAAATGTTTTTAAGGAGGGGTTAGCATTTTTCACATCCCTATAGAATTTAAAGCATGCCTTTAAACTTTTCTGATACAGTTGTTTTTTGGCTTCAGTAAACTTTCCATTGTTTTCAAGAGTTATCCCTAAATATTTATATTGTTTTACACATTCTATAATGTCATTACCAAGTTGGAATGCTTCCTTCAGTAATTTACCAGAGTTATTAAAAATTATTACCTTTGTTTTTTTTATGTTTACTTCTAGACACCACTCACTACAGTAATCATGGAGAAGATTGAGTTTACATTGAAGATCTGATTTTGAATTGGACAATAAAACAAGGTCATCTGCATACAGGAGACATGAAATCATTTCTTTATCTAGAGTAACAGAAACAGAATTATGATCCAAAATACTTGGGAGGTCATTTATAAAGAGTTTAAACAAATTTGGACTAAGGACATCCCCTTGTCTGACCCCAACCCCAGATGTGAAAAAATCTGTCATTTTATCATTTACTTTCACACATAATCTATCATTCTTATACATAGATTTTAAAATTCTGTAAAAATATCCATTTATATCCTTTGATTGCAGTTTATACATAATGCCAACATGAATAACTTTATCAAAAGCCTTTCGAAAATCAACAAAACAAGCATATAATTTCTTATCACCAGTCTTGAGATATTTGTTGAGTAAACATTTTAACACAAATATATGATCTGAAGTGCGAGATTTCTTGGAGAACCCTATCTGTGATTTATGAATAGTATCATTTTCCAGCAAAAAAATGTCAAGTCTATTATTCAATATTAAGTTAAATAATTTTCCAATACTATTGTTAATAGCTATGCTAAAGCTAACCATATGGGAGGCAGGGGGTATCATTTAGTGAGCTCAATGTTCACAGTACCTTTAGTTAAATTTTGTTTTAACACTTATACATATGTACAAGTGTACATATATATATTTTTACTGTTTGCTATTTGAAAAGATAATTATTATTCACACAAAATTGAACTATAGATTATAGAGTACCGGTACTTCACAGATGAATGAAAGAGTCTATATAAACAAAAATAACTCAATATTTCCAGTGCATTCTTAACCTAGATCTATTTTGTCATTACATATAGTACAGTTTTGGATATATATAATAAATTTAAAGTTTAAAAGATAGAAGCTTTTAAATAAAACAATGACATCAAAACAAACATGCTGTTTTCCTATTTTCTGCTTAGGAACATCACATGACCATATTTTGCTGATATATATAGAATACTATTTAAAAAAACTTATCTACTTTATGCTTGTGCTCACACATTATAAACGTTTGATGCACTTTTTTTACAGAAACAAATTAAACTTGCTCTAGTTAATATTTTAACAACACAATTCTGTAAAATATGTGCCTAATGCCAATAAAGAATTGAAATAATTAAATAGGATAAACAATGAATGAAAACTGACAGAAGTAGAAATTTATTTTATAAAGATAAATAATGTTTACTTAAAAGTCTCTCTCAGCACATCATAAAAAGTAAAGCTACTGAATGGCACAGATTTTACACATGTACAATCTCTATATAGACATTTATATTTCGGGGGGTGGGGTGGGGGGGTCAGCTGTATCAGCAAGTGATGTTTATATGCTTCAAATTCATTTTTATTAATAAAAATAATTAATTCATTGGTCAGAAAGTCAAACTGTCAAAAGGTATAGTTCGCTTGATTTGATAAGGACCACTGACCACTACCGGTAAAACAACTGTGTATTGTAAGGCAAATAAAATTAAGAAAATATGCATTTGTTAATCTTGATATTTTTGTAATGCTCAGTATATACATAAATTTACCTTCTGTCTTCATTGTTTAAGATGTCTAGCCTTCTTTTCTTCTTCCAGACTGTAAAACTTTGATGAGATCTTTCGCCAGAAAATCAAAATGTTCATTGCTGTTTACTAAATACACATTGTACCTCCAAACGTTAGAGAGTAGTTCAAGGGAAGTAATTAGGAAGCAAAAAATGCTTCAAAATGTAAAAAAAAGTAATCTTTACCTTTGAATTCCTTTTACATCTTTGAGTCTCCCACCAATATTTTACATATTTTGATATAATCAAATATTAGCCTTTCATAATTAACTATTACTAAATTTGTAATCAGTGTGCCTTTTTTGTTTTAAGTCTCCAAAAACTCCACTAAACCAATCACATATCTGATATGTTATAATATGTAAAATGGCCATTTACTATTGAGAAATTAAATTAAAACTACAGATATAATTACTTTAATCTGTAGTATTAAATTTAAATAATGAAAACATAATAAGTTATCCCTTTTCATTTCTGGACACAGTTTTTCTTGATAAGTACAAGTTTTTCAAAATTAACGAAATTGAGAATTTTGCACCCCGTTTCTATGGCAACCAAGTGTCTATTTCATAAACCCACTTTAGATTTTACAATTAATGACATAGCTGTTTAAAATTATTATAAAAAAATCAAAATGTTTTTCTATGCGTGGCCAACCAATTTTGATAATTACAGAGAATTGATATTATATTAGTCTTGTATTTTCCATGTTATGGATGAATTAATGAATTTGAATGAATTGATATGGAAGAATGATTTCAATTTGATATGCAAATGAGTGCTGGAAATATACTATCTAAATATCTATAATCTAAATTTTGAACCTTTACAATTTTTTGCAGAATTGAAGAAAAGGTTAAAATTGCAAGCATATTTCGACGAAAACTTAGCCGACTACCAGTCACGCTGCCCTCCAGCCAAGACGTCTGACCAGCTAAAATGAGGGACGCAGACCATCAGCCAAGTCCCTCCACCGGCTCGGCTGACTACTAGTGTGGCCTGTCAAGTCCCTCGGCCAGCTCGGCTGACTACCAGTGCGGCCTTTCAAGGGATGACCAAGTCCATCAACTAGCTCAGCTGAATACCAGTGCAGCCAGTCATTGAACAACTACGTCCATTAACTAGATTGGCTCACTACCGGAGCTGCTTTTCAAGGGATGGTCAAGTCCGTCAACTAACTTAACCTACTACCAGTGCAGCCTGTCATTGAACAACCAAGTCCATCAACTAGATAGGCTAACTACTGGAGCGGCTTTTCAAGGGATGATCAAGTCCGTCAACTAACTTAACCTACTACCAGTGCGGCATGTCAAGAGATGGCCAAGTTCGTCAACTAGCTCGGCTTACTACCAGTACGGCCTGTCAAGGGACGGTTAAGACTGTTGACTAACTTGGCCTTCTACCAGTGCGGCTTGTCAAAGGACGGTTAAGTCCGTCAACTAGCTTGACTAACTACAGATGCGACCTGTCAAGGGATGGCCAAGTCCGTCAACTATATTGACCAACTACCAGTGCAGCCTGTCAAACGATGGCCAAGTCCTTCAACTAATTTGGCCTACTACGAGTGTGGCACGTCAAGGGATGGCTAAGTCTGTCTGCTAACTCAGCCTACTTCCAGTGCAGCCTATCTTCAAATAATAAAGATAAACAACTGTACACCTGCAAAATCTTTTTTTTTTAAATTTTAATGAGTAGCTTTTTAAAAGCTTATAACTGAGTAAATCCACAACGAGTTAACATACAGTGTATAATTTCACTGGAACTTTTACAAAAGTTTTTATTGATAGGTATAACTTTTTATAGTTATAACTTTTTGCAGTTATAACTTTTTTTAGGTATAACTTTTCTGTAACTTTTTCATAACTTTCTTGGGGTATAACTTTTTTGTAACTTTTTCATAACTTTATAATAGGTATAACTTTTTTTTGTTATAAATTTTTAATGGGTATAACTTTTTTGTAACTTTTTCATAACTTTATAATAGGTATAACTTTTTTTAGTTATAACTTTTCCTGGGTATAACTTTTTCCGGGTATATCTTTTTTGTAACTTTTTCATAACTTTTTTTGGGTATAACTTTTTTGTAACTTTTCAACTGTTTATTTGGGTATAACTAAAGTATAACTTTGTAACTTTTTTATAACTTTTTGTGTAACTTTTAATAAGTATAACTTTTTGTAGTTATAACTTTTTTATAACTTGTATGTACTTGCTGTATTTATGTTGAATAAAAGGTGAAAAGTTATGCAAAAGTTATAACTTTTTTGTAACTAAGTTATAACTAAATTATACCTCACTTAAAACATGCCATTCCAAACTCCGATAACTTAGTTATAACTTTTTTGTAACTTTTTTTAGTTACAAAAGTTATAACTAAGTTATAACTTTTTTCGGTATGGGCAATCTTAAAA
>NW_026930584.1:0-43196 GCF_032062105.1 Saccostrea cuccullata
TAACAAATGTCTGTAATATACAACTTATTTGTTGTTGAAATTCCATTTTTGCCGAAGTGCTTAGTAAATTTCTTGTAAATAAAAACATGATTGTATGCTATAAAGTATTTGTTTTTTTTGTCTATTTTTCAAATGAGTATGATATATAAATGGTGTGCATATCAGTTTAAATTATTTTTGTTGAATTCAGTTAACAGAAAAAATTTTTAACTTTTATGATTATGTAGATAGTTCCTTCCAGAAATATTTACATGTACTAGTAGCTGCAGATATGTAGCTTATTTGATATCAAGTACCTGTATTTTTTAAAACAGAAATTTAGTGAACACATTCTTATACCAAGCAGTATTTCATACTGAAAATACAATGTGTTAATTTTTTACCTATTAACATAAAAATTGCCCGAAGTATTCAATAAATAAAACATATCTCACAATATCCCCCCCCCAATTTTATCACAATATAAATGTATATAAATAAAAGAAACACTATACCATTAAAGAAAATCTTGAGTTGTTTTTCCCTTGTTTAATAAAATATCTGATGCAATAATGCTCCCTTAGGTTCATGACCGTGAATATTAATAAGGTTGGGAGGTGGTTGCATGTACACTGAATTTAAATGCAAGTTATATATGGTATAAAAATGAAGAGTTTCGCTATTGTAGTTTTCACACAATAAAACTATAGCCCCCCCCTTTTTGTTTTAAATCCCGCAATTGTCGACAGATTTTGAAAGCTGAAAAGATGGTAATTGCTGAAATACATGCGAGAAGTATAAGGGGTAGCATTTCGGGGGATTACTACCCCGAGAACCTAAATAAAAGCCCCTGTGAAATGAAAAATTACAGGTGATAGATATACCCGAACATAATCCAAACTTTAAAGATCCTGTACGAAAGAGAATTTCAATGGAATTAAGTTAAAAAAACTGAGTGTTAAATGCAAGGCTAATTAATTAAGAAAATATAATAAAGTGAAAGCAGACAACAGTGTGCTGATAAAAAATCAAATTAAATTAATGCTTTGTTAACATGTATTGTAATTAGATTAATGACTTGTTGAGAGTATTTTCCAAAACTACATTAAGGTCTACAACTTTTTAAAAAAGAGAGTGATTATGGACATAACACTTTTTTGCTGCAATAGTCGTTTGGGACCCTGAAAAGTTGTCTACAGCTTACTTATACCACGCAGAAGAGACAATTATTAAGGAATTGCTTAAAGAAAAAGAAAGTATCCAGAAAGTATACAATGGGCTGAAAAAACAAATGGGTTGAAAATATCCCTGTTGAGCAGAAATAAGATGAGTGTAAGAAAAAATCGGAGATGAAAACTCTATTTAAAATTTTCACATTTTTTTTTTTTTTCTTTACATTTAGACTTTCTTTTCACTATTACAATTTCACTGTTATTTCACTGTTATAGAAGCGAGGGACTGGCGATTATGGAGATTGATCCGGAATCAGAACAATTCGCATGTATGGTATCTTCACGAACATGTAGAAAAATTAATATTCTTTTCATTTACCAGCATTTAGCATTTTTTTTTGTACAGAGAACAAGAAGGCGCGGCGGAAATATCCCCCCAGTCATGCGCGGGACAAGATCCGGGTGAGAGTCTAAATGATGATTCTTAAAAAATTATTATTCTCAAATGAAACGTCATATAATCATGTATGTTGTTCAATTTATAAAATAAGATTTCCCAGTCATCAAGATTCAAAAGCCCCTATTGCACGAAGTCCTTTATACGGAAGAATAACTGAATGGAAAAACCTCAAAACATAAAAAAGGCATTTAACGGCATTTATACCCCAAAAATGTAAAAATTTTATATAAAACAAATGCTAAAAGAGATGAAAATAAATTTAAACGGACGAAGCAGCTCTCCAAAGAAAAAAAAAAGAAAGTTAAAAATAATTGTGCTGTGAATTGTGTGCATGTGTTTCATCTGACAATCTTGTGTGAATTTATACTGTTTGTTGTTGTTTTCAGAATAAAGGATAGGGGATAAAATGCCAGAAATGCGAGCATCTCAAATAACAAGCGCTAGTTGGACGATCACAAAAAGTTTCACGACGATAACAAGAAAGCAGAGAAGGCGCGTGGCCTTAGCTGCAGGAAATACAACCTCCCCCAATAGAAAAAGCCTCTATTACATCAAAACTACCCATCAAACTGGCAATGGGGGAGATTTAAGTTTTCCGTGGAGGGAAAGGAACCTGCTCCTTGGGAAGGCGACGAGAATTTTGAAGGCAACATACATGGCACATAAAGAGTTTATTCTCGAGGAAGGAGAAAACGGCGTGGTAAAACAAGAGGCCCATGGGCCTTATAGGTACCTGAGCATTATGAACAACTTTCCAGTGATTGAATTTTATTCATGTTTTAAGCCAGATGCTATGGAATTCACAATTTTGAAAGAGGCATCATTGATCATCATAACTATACACTTAGCATTTTTAGTTTGGTTACTTAATACCCATTGACAAGGCAGAGGAACAAAAAATACATTTCAACTAATCAGTAATATTCAGCAATAATAGTATAGTGCCCCTACTACACATGAACCCCTGACCCTTAGGCCTAATCCACACATTGCACAATTTTTGAAAAGGCATCCTTGCTTTTTAAAAAAAATTTGATTATAATTTAATTAATACCTAGGAGCAGATTTCAAACAATTCATTCATTTTCAGTCTATAAGTATAGCCCCCCCTCATGCCCCCTGACCATGGGGCCTTGAAATTCACAATTTTGGAAATAAGGTCCTTGTTTTTTTCATATAGGTAATTCAACTGCTTAAAACCCAGGAGCAGAGAAGAAAATTTTCAAAGATTTTATGTATTTCACTATAATCAATAGAGCCCCCCCCCCCCCCTAACACCAGAACCTTGACCCTAGGGCCAAAAAATTTACAATTTGGTAGAGGCACTCTTGCTCATTATAACTATGCATTTAGTTTGTTTATTTAATACCTAGGAGCAGAAAGAAGATATTAAAGAATTTATGAATTTTCACTTTAATCAATAGAGCCCCCCCCCCCCCAACACAAGAACCTCTGACCCTGGGGCTTTAAAATTCACAATTTCGGTAGAGGCACTCTTGCTCATCATAACTATGTACTTAGATAGTTTAATTAATACCCAGGAGCAGAGAAGAAGATTTTCAATGAATTCATGTATTTTCACTATATAATCAATAGAGCCCCCCCCCCCTTAACACCAGAAACCCCCGACCTTGAGGTCCTAAAATTCAAAATTTTGGTAAGGAACTCTTACTCATCATAACCATGCACTTAGTTAATCTATTTAATAACCAGGAGCAGAGAAGATTTTTTAAAAAATTCATGTATTTTCACTATATAATCAATAGAGCCCCCCCCCCATACAAGAACCTATGACCCCGGAGCTTTTAAAAATTTACAATTTTAGTAGAGGCACTCTTGCTCATCATAACTATGTACTTAGTTAGTTTATTTAATACCTAGGAGTAGAGAAGAGGACTTTCAGTGAATTCATGTATTTTCACAATATAATTAATAGAGCCCCCCCCCCCTAACACAAGAACCCCTGACCCTGGGCTTTAAAATTCACAATTTTAGTAAAGGCACTCTTGCTCATTATAACTATGCACTTAGTTAGTTTATTTAATACCTATGAGCAGAGCAGAAGACTTTCAAAGAATTGATGTATTTTCGATTTATAATCAATAGAGCCCCCCCCCCCCCCCCCCAACATTAGAACCCCTGACCCTGGGGCCATAAAATTCACAATTTTGGTAGAGGTGCTCTTGCTCATCATAACTATGTAAGTAGTTTGTTTATTTAATAAACAGGAGCAGAGAAGAAGATTTTCAAAGAAATAATGCATTTTCACTACATAATCTATATAGCCCAACCCTAGCACTAGAACCCCTGACCCCAGGGCCATGAATTTCACAATTTTGGTAGAGGACTCATTGCTGATTACAATCATGCAAACAGTTTGACTGCTTATGTCCAGGAGTAAAGAAGAAGATTTTTAAAGATTGCATAAATTTTAGTGGTTTTAGCCCAACCCCTCAGGCCCCAAGGGGGCAGGGATCATGAAATTCACAATTTTTGTTCCCCTTCACCCATAGATGCTTTGTGCCAAATTTGGTTGAAATTGGTTCAGTGGTTGCAGAGAAGAAGCTGAAAATGTTCAAATGTTAACGCACGACGAACGACGAACGACTGACGGACGAAAACAGATAGCAATAGGTCACCTGAGTTTAGGTGACCTAAAAAAGACCAATAACTTCCCAGCGGATAATTCGTTGTCTGCCGCAGACATAATCTCTACAGTAGAGAAAATTACAGAGGAGGAAAAAATGTCCGTCAGATTTATATATCTGTTGGATTTATCTTGCAGAATGTTGAGACGGAAGAGTATCGTTATTTCATACCTGATAGAAATGAAACACTCTTCCCGATAACCAATATTAGTTGGTAGCCTGGAAGATGTTGACAAAAAAGTGTGGGGGAGATTTAATTATATAAATCTCTTTGAACATCTGATGCGACAGCGACCTTACAGCAAGTGGAGGGTGGTGCATGTTACCAACATTAAAATTGTTCTCTACCAAACCACATACATTTTGAATTAATGTGTTATAAAGTCTACACTTGAAAATATGTACATAAATTAATTTCTTTCTATTCCTTTAATTACATTGTAATTTAGTGATTTTGTTTATGATATAACAATAAACATCTATTCCTTTGATGTGGGCACTGAACAGTCTGCGCGTCGCGCATGGGCGAGCACGCTGGACCCTGTGTATACTCAAGTGAAGCGCCCTTGTGGCACAGCTGCAGCCCCGCACGATCATTTGACCGTTGACCGAGAAGCAAGCGCCATCTTATCGTTTACAGTTTTCATCGTTTTAATTGGTTTTGCGAGCTGCTGTCAAAGGAAGAATGAGATAATGTTGTGCGAGATGATGCCAGAGACCACCGAGAAGATCGAAGGGTCCGAATTTTGATTGTGGAGAGGGTATTCGGGGATATGGTGGACTTGAGGAGTTTTAACCTGACCAAGATCATGATTATGTTTCCAGAACTAACCTGTGACAGCGTACTCGCTAGACGAGGCACCCAAAACTCTCTGGGCAACAAAATATGTCCAATTGTAAGTAAATAATTCTTGCCATTCATTATTTTTAATATAATCACATTTATGTATGCACAATTTATAATGATAATTTCTATTCCTACGTTGACACGATATATCCTGGTGAGCTTGAGATACCACAGAGTCCGACATTTTCTGCTTCATACTTGGATATTTTACGTGAAAAAGACACTAATGGTAATCTAACAACCAAGCTATATGATAAACGTGATGACTTTAACTTTTCTTTCGTCAACTTCCCTTACTTATGCAGCAATGTACCTTCATCACCTGCATACAGAGTATATATCAGTTGATTCGATACGCAAAATCATGCTCTACGTATGAACAATTTCTTAAAAGAGGTAAATTATTGACAACTAAGTTGATGAAACAAGAATATCAACAGTCTTGTTTAAAGTCATAATTTCGTAAATTCTATTGTCGATACAATGACCTTGTCAGAAAATACAGTCTATCATTGAATGAAATGCTGACTGACGTTTTTCATACCAATTGTTAGTCCATTATTTATCCACTGATTTGACCAGGGATTTTTTCCGTTATTTCCTGATTATGACAATGAGCACACATGTCCATATAACAACTGCGACGGTCAAATGAATCTCAACGCTTTAGCCTGGGCCCCTGGAGGCAGCATTTTCCGTTGTTCTAAGAACAGGGACAACACCAAGACGTCCAGGACGTATTCTCACTATTCTGTCTTCGACAAAAGCAATTTGATGCTGCAAGAACAGTAATTATCAAACATTATCAGTTAAATTTGGGATTCTCAGCAATTTTTCGTTCAGTAGTGCAAATGGTCGTCAGAAGGCTGGACAACGGACAAGAGCTTATGAGAATGAATATGGCGAGGGTCCAGGTCAATAAAGGTCGAAGGAGGAGGCCCCATGCTCGCCACCACCACCCAGACCCGAAGCCCCAGAGACAAGCCAGGAAGCAGGGGCGGATTCCCCGCTGGGGGATTGCCGCCCCCACACAGATCTTGTGCACCCTCTGCATGGCGGATGAGGAAGCAAGTAACTTCTTGTGTAGCCGCTGTCTCCAGCGTCCAGCATGCGTGTTATGTGCTGCCATGTTGTTTGAGCGAAGCCTACCTTATCCGCTTTGCCGGAATTCACTGCCGGAGATACAGCCAGTGAGCAGAAGGCAAGACAGAGAAGGGGACAGTAATTCCGACGAGGTGCAACAACTGCTTACACAGTAAAAACCTACCAGGGGACCCAACCTGATACCAAAATTTGAAAAAAAAAAACAAAAAAATAAACAAAAGGCGCACGGGCCTTATAGGTCAGCTGTGCATCATGCAACAATTTTCAAATGATTGAATTTGTTTCATGTTTTAAGCTAAATACTAAGGCATTCACAATTTTGGAAGAGGCTCTCTTGCTCAACATAACTAAAAACTTAGTTAGTTTATTTAAAACCTAGGAGCAGAGAAGAAGATTTTCAAGGATTTAATGCATTTTCGCTATGAAATCAATTGAGCCCCGCCCTAACACCAGAACCCCTGAACCTGGGGCCATAAAATTCACAATTTTGGTAGAGGCACTCTTGCTCATTATAACTATGTACTTAGTTAACTTATTTAAAACCTATGCGCAGAGAAGATTTTCAAAGATTTAATGCATTTTCACTATATAATCAATAGAGCCCCGCCCTAACACTAGAACCCCTGACCCTGGGGCCATGAATTTCATAATTTTGGTAGAGGCACCTTTGCTCATTATAATTATTTACTGAATTAGTTTATTTAATACCTAGGAGCAGAGAAGAAGATTTTTTAAAGATTTAATGCATTTTCCTTATATATTCAATATAGAACCCCGCCCAAACACCAGAACCCCTGACCCTGGGGCCATGAATTTCACAATTTTGGTAGTGGCATTCTTGGGCATCATAATTAATTACTGAATTAGTGTTTTAGAAGAAATAAAGAAAAATGGGCAGACATGCAATCTATAACGAAAAAAAAGAAGCAGAAAGAAGAAGATCTATGACAAAGACTGGAGGAGGGCCAGCTCCTGACTTTCATTTTAAGGAGTGGAAAAGAGTTGTACCTTAACACTTTTATTTACGTATACTTATCTATATATAGAATAAGAATATCAATTTACATTTACAACATGTCATATGTCAAATGTTAAATTGCTAATTTCATGTAACAAAACTCAACAAAATAAGACTTAAAGAACAAACAAAATGCATAGATTGCATTAGAATGAAAATAATTATCTTTAAATTTTATTATTATTTACGACTGCTTGTGCTCATGTAACGGTAGCTTACACATTGCTGGTAAAACTCAGTTTGCCACCGTTGAATCGGTATTAACTGTTGCAAATATAAAATAAGAAGATAATAATTATTCCCGAATTTAAGCATATTTAATTGCTTTATTCATAATAATTATCCTAAATAAATAAATAATGAACAATTAAATGATCATGAAATAAGGATTGAAGTCAGACACACCCCATTTACAATCTGTCTAAATCAATTATATGCTATCATTTGACAATTTTTTACAGGTATTACAGACTCTCTCGGACAGTGTTTTTGAGGGTATAAGCTCTGGTGTGGATACAGCTGAGTGTAATATGTTTGCATTTTATACTTTTTATTACTAATTAGTTAAGCAAAATTAGGTCATCCTCAGAAAGTTGTTTGTTTGAAATTGCTGTCTGGGAGATTTCGGAATTAGGAGGGAGAAAAATTATTTTGAAGTTTAATGGAAGAATGTTGATCAACATGATAAAATTCTCTAGTAGCAAAAAACCAAAAATCGTCGGCTTTGTGTAAAGGGTATCTCCATTATACCATGAACTCCCACCCTTAAAACCATAAATCTGGAAAATTTTACTTTAGATAAATTACTCATTACCAGGTGATTGGGTGGCACATATGATAACAGGATTGGATTTTAAAAAGTTGTGTTCGGTCATTAATTTTTTTTTCAAGATGGTCATATCAATGAAGGTGGAAGCAATTCCAAACAATCAATAATTTCATCTTGGCCTTATGATATTGTTCTAAATTTTAGCATGATTCAAATCATTCTCTTTTTTTTCAATTTGGAAACACAACCTTGGTATACAGTCATGTAGTTATACAACAAAAACATCTGTTATGTCCAGAAAATGTTGTTTTTTTTTCATCAGAGAAAACTCAGGAATTTTTTTTATGCAAACGAATGACAATGTAATGTACTGATCTATAGCTGTAACCGCGGTCTAGATCTAGTTTACCGAAAAATAAACATGATTATAGATGCACACTTCCGTGTGTTTCTTTACTATGTTTACTGAAAAACGACTAGAAATAACGAAAATCTGTTACAATATTACATAGTTTAAAGAAAAAAACAAAATACCTCATTTTCAAAAGAACAGTTCCAAGGAAAAGGCTTCCTGGGGATCCGGATAAGATTAGGTCCTCAGTACCTCCTTGCTTATCGTAAAAGGTGACTAAATGGGGCGGGCCATCGGATGAGTCCGTATAGACCGAGGCCCCATGTCACAGCAGGTGTGGCACGATAAAGATCCCTCCCTGCTTAAAGGTCGTAAGTGCCGAGCATAGGCCTAAATGTGCATCCTTTCCATATATTTAATCAGGAATGCATATGGGAATCACGTTGATGCAAGATGAAAGTGTGGCATGTGATTAGCGCAACTGCTGGTGTCATTACAAATACGTTAATATAAAGGACACTTGAAAATTTTTTGACCAACCTAAATTCCACATGGTTTTTTTGCTGGCTGCTATAAAAGAAATGAAAGTGCCGTGGAAAGGGTAAAGAAAACGTTTTAGTCTGCCCCTCATCTTAAGCCTTGGGAATATGTTGATGGACAGAAACCGGGGAAAACGTGGGATGAGGGAGTATTACACAAGCCAGTCAATGAGATTTTCTTGGAGGATGTACACCTGATTTACGTCATTTTAGACAGCAACCAACGAAGAAAAAGAAGGTGGTGTTCTCCAGGAAAGTAGTAAGTAAGTAGAAATAAATATCTTCATAGAAGAGATTATGAATTCATAGAAAAAAGAAGCTGCTGAATTAAAACTCTGGGGGGAGACCAAAGAGCTTCTGTAACATAATAACTCGGTTTAAAAAAGTAATCAGTAGTTCTTTATCAAAACTCACGTTTTTGATAAATACACGAAGTACATTACACAGAATTTGTCTTTTCATCCAAATTGGCAGACTAAACCATTGATATTTTCGATTGTTGTCAATTTCAGGCTCAGACGGGCTATTAACAGGAAATGTTTTGAGGTGAAATTTAATTGTGAAAGAATATACATGATTAGTGATGTTAGTAATATTTTGCATTTGGACAGGTAAAATTAAAACAAAATTGACTTAACCCCTCCAAGGGCAAAGACTTTGAGCATTTCTTGAAAAATTGATATTAAAATTTCCATGCATTTTTCGAACATTTCTTGTAATCTTTGTATATACCAATCTGAAAGCTTATGTCAGATGATCTCCCCCATTTGCATTTAATATCCAATAGTCCTTTTCACAACAAAACATACAATTAAAGCAAATATTTTCCCATTCCTCATCAAGTATATATGCTGAAGGAAGACATAAAAAATCTTGTAATTTTGATGCACTGCACAGTCCTAATAGAATATTACATTATTTAAGTATTATTTCCCTATTCCTTTAGGATGCAACCTTTATAGCAGCTGCTGAAAGTCTAATGCCGTCACAACCTACACCACAAGAGTCAACAACGCGACAAGCGCCACAACCCTCTGCCAGCTCAATCACACCACAAACACCATTCACATCACAGCCACCACAACGCTCAGGCAGCTCATGCACAACACAGACACCAAATACATCACAGGCACCACAACCATCAGCCAGCTCAACATGAACAAACTGAAAGATTTTTTGTTCAAAAAATAGATCTTGCTATGGTAAACTTACTTCATGAGTAAACATGGCTTCGTTCGTTGGTAGTTACCAGGTTAACTCTTTATAATGCAAGACGAGGGGAAGAAGGATCAAGACTATTGCTTGAGGAGTGGTTCAATGCCATAAATGGGACCTGGGTTACCCAGGAAAGTGTGAAAAGTGTTGAAGATAATGCAGGGAAATATCTTATAGGACAATATAATGGCAAGAAAGAGGAGAAATATGTTTAAGACCTGATACTGATTTGGTTGAGCAAATTAAAGTCCTTGTATCAAACAGAGAGGCCTTGGCATAGCCGAGAGAAAAGTGTAATGAATAAGGCAATTGGCCCATACCATCCAAACGCTCGTGAGACCGGGAATAATGGAACAGTCCAAGAGCCTGTTCACCCCTGTTTGAATGGTATGGCCCTTTGCTATATAAATGACTGCAGAGGCAGTCTCGATCTTTCGGAAACCCGTAGAAGAAGTGGGAAGTTGAAGAGATGATAAGAGGTAATATTAGAACAGGAGAATTTAAATAATGAAACAAAATTAAGGCTAGGGTACAGAGCGCCGGTAAATGGTAAGCCAAGAAATTGTAGTGTAGCGCAAGGTATAGTAGTCCTGAATAAGGGTGAGGTACCGAGCACTCTTTACAATAAGAACTTGGTTTCGGAACCAGGTGCAGGGAACCCAGTCATATATGTTGTACTTATTAACAGAGAACCTCGGCTTTTGTGTCCCGCTGTTTATAAAAAAATAATAATAATAAGGACAAGGATCCCATGAAAATAATTAATAATCATACTTGTACATAATTTTAATTCCCAGTATTAATTATAGGCTCAAATAGAGCCATAAGAAACGTTCATTTATATATATTGGACCCTGTATCTCCTGAAAATGGACCCTTAAGTTACACGTTACATTTTGGTGGCAGCTGGTAAAGGGATATAGGGTACATTTAATTGCTGAAATCTGTTGAATTAAGTTCATGTCACTGTGTTAATTGTGTTCTGTCACTGTGTTTCCGAGAACACAGATCCGTTACTTGGTTCAGATACAAGGTACAGAGTTCTGTGTGCACTGTGTTAGATACGCAGGTAAGTTAAGGCAATGTATGGGCGTGTCTATGTAAATGAATTATGACGTCACAAACGATTTTGACGTGAAACCACGCCCATGACGTATGAGTTAAAACGGATTCTTGAAAAAGAAATTTTCCTTTGTGTTATTTTCCAAATACGCAATTAAATATTTTTATTTATTTTAATTTTATGAATTTCTGTCGTTAAAATATTTTAAAAAATCCCCTGTAAATAAAAACGGTAAAAGTTTTTTCGTCGTCTCAGTGGAAGTCAACGTACCTGCAACGCTTGACAAAACCTCGTGGAGCCGTGCGAGAAGAAGATGAATGACGGAATATGTGTGTTTTTACAAGCCTAATGGACATGCCGTATGCGTTGTCAAGAAAATTGTGATAGCTGTGAGAATGCAAGGGATGCGAAATAATACAGAAATCTCGTAATAAAGGTATATGTATGGATATTTTTGGATAATTTGTTGCGAATGGGAGAGCACATGTTGAATCTTCATAACGAGGCAATATTACGCATTAAGCTTGTTTTGCTCTGTATGATGTTGTCAACAAAGAATTCTTATTTTATTTTTATAGAATGATGATGTGCATTTTATAAATGTGTAATTTGAATAATCATATGAGTATCTAACATGTTTAAGTCTGAACTAAACGTACTGAAAACGGAGAGTATCGTATACATGTATATAGTAGTATACCCTCAGTGGCGTCACATGAATGTGTAGCCTACAGTGTCACACCATCTTTGAAAAACGAAGTACTCAAATATCTAATGTTGATATTCTTTTGGTAAAGCATTTTTGAGGCACATGTGGAATTTGAAATCAAGGCAGAAAGTAAACAAATGTTTTTCTTGTCATACTTCTAATAAATTATAAAGAGAGTTAATTAATTGCATATCATCCAAATATAAATTAAATGATTAACACTGTACAATTCTAAAATAAACACAGCACAAGTTTTAGGGCATTCCTAATACACGGGGCAAATATTCTGCTATGTTACCCTCAAACCCATGTGATATATGTATAATATGTTCTGGCAAGCAAAAATCCATGCAGGGCAAGTGAATTTTGGTCATTTACTTGTACTTGCCCTTGGAAAAGTGCCTAAAAAATCTATTGGTCAGCCAATCATTCATCTAGTGCCTGAGCAGGTTTCAACATTAACGTTAGTCCGTTAGTCTCAGACTAACACATTTTCATTCGGACTAATAAAAATTGTAGCTAATTAGTCCGAATGGACTAATAAAGTTTTCTGGGGAAAAAAAATTAACCGATGTTCAAATTTTCGACAACTTTCACTGGTTAACCCCGTTATTATTTTTAACATTGTAGCTTCTTGGCGGGAAGTTTGGTAATTATGACTCAATTGGGCGCTTAATATAAGGACTCGTTGGAATGAAATTAAACAATTAGCGATCATTATTTAGTATTACACAAAAAGAAAAATGTCGGATGTTTATAGATGATGTAACCATGTATAGGGAAAAACGAATGAGATTGGGAATACGATCGTAGCTCCTGATGGCATGGTTTCAACGAATTCTTTTTAATTTAAACAATGGTATAACAATGTGCAGTATTTTCACCCAAAGTCCAGTATTATCAAGACTCTTCTACAATATTTTGTCTTAAAATTATCACATGTATGAATCTCCAAACAAAAATTACTCTATTAGAGGTGGAACAATACAGGGATACATCGATCGTATTGATTGCAAATTCTCACATTTGCATATTGTGTTGCCTTTTATTACACACTTAGTAATAAATACAGATTTTCTGCATATGTGATATGGCTGATGTCACAATAGCCGTATCAACCCTGGAGGGCTGATATGGATTTGCAGCCTATATCAGCCCCCCAAATCCATATCAGCCCTTCAGGGCTGATATGGCTATTGTGACTTCAGTATCAGACCCTTAGTAAATTAAACCACAAAAAACAGTACATGATGTACTTGTGAGCATATACAATTTTTGGTGGGTTCATATTCTTTTTTTTTTATTTTGGAAAATAAGGTTAATCTTAATTTACAGATGCATGTAATAGTCTAATAGATAATTTTCAAATTACGGATCGAGTGCATTGAAATAGAAGTAATAAAAAACCCAAATCGTATGAGACAATAGATCATGCACATGTATGTAAGAAGTCTTATTTACTTATTTTCTTCTCAAATAAATTATGCTGTATTTTATTACCAATTAAATCAAAGGTATGAATCAAAAATCATACTGCTCATTGGTTTTATTTAGGGTTTGAAAAATGTAATTCTTCACGAATATAATTTTCTGGATTTGTTGGGTCATCTTTATTTTTAAAAATCGGTTTGACAATACCCGTGAGCCATTCGTCTGGAATTATTCCACTATCAAAAATCAAGTTAAACCTTTTTTTATATACAGGCAAAAACGTAGCTATTGTTGATGAAATATATTCGTTTAGCAAAAACTTCATAGTTGCTGCCTTATTAAAATTTAATCTTTTAACTGCATGGATATAAATTTCTAAGAAATCCTCACTAATCTCAAAATTCAAAAAATCATCACATAGAAATGCTTTAAAATGCTATCTGTTGGAAAACTTAGAGTATCAACATCTTCTATGTCATTGTATGACCTGAAAATTGATGCCCTAAAAAAAAATCAAACATAGCATTAATATCTACAGAACATTCACTTAACGCATTAGGACCATTTAAAATTTTCCAATATTCTCTAGTATTTGTTAAGTCGAATTTTAAGAACGATAAAAGATTTCAAGTTTTTTGTTATGCCTTGATGATGTAAAATAATCTTTTATTTTTACACGAATCCATAATCTTTTTATAATTTTTGCTTTCTAATTGAAGAATTTATTGCTATTTCCTAAACAAGGATTTCTACTATTTAATAGCCATTCTCTGTAACCACTTAAACTTCGTTGCGACGCATGGTCACCGATTTTGATGAAACTTCACCCATGCTTAGTACTTGACACCAGAAACAAATATCAAACAAAATTTCGTTGCTATGTGTCTCGGTTGCTATGGCAACAGCCGGAAAAGTTTGAAAAATCGAGATTTTCAGCCACTTTAAATCTTGACTGTGGCTTAATAAAAACTAGAAAAAGCAAACAAACCATTCTCACAAAAACATGACACCTTGATGTCACTTATACTGTAAAGAAACTGTTTAGAATATATCTCTAAGTAAGTGGTAACCAAGGGTACATTTGGAATACATTTAAAATGCTGAAATATGCTGAAAAACACTCCGTATTCACTAATGGTAGGTGTTACATGCTCAAACTCAATCAACGACTTAAGAAAAACAATGAAAATGTTTGACCTTAAGTATATAAGTATAAGCAATATTATTCTATAAATAACTTTTATGGTTGCCATGGTAACACAGTGTAACCATGCAAAACCAGTAACTAAGATTGGGTTAATGCTACTGTCTTGAGGAAAAACATGAAAATTCAAGACTGGCAAATATGCATCCTTAGGACCTTGCAACACCAAAACCATAAGAAAAATTGGGTATAATTGCTACTTTGCAGTGTTACCATGGAAACAAAGTACCAGTGCTTAAAAGTGAATTATTTTTCGCTGCATTAAGAATTAAATTGCCATTTAATCAAGAAACAAATTAAAGGACTCAGCTTGAATAGTACTTATCTGTTAGAACTGAAGTTGAATATCATATATTGATAAAATTTGATGAAGAAAACAACACTGTTGCTATGGTTACCAAGAAGGGAAAATGTTCGATTTTGTGAACTTTATATCAATATTAAACCCTGTGTGCCAACTTCTTGCATCCACTTAGAGATTGGATGATAGTCAAAATTAAAAGTCAGGTTAGCTGTTAATAAATATCAATCATAAAAGTTTTGGGAATCTACATTTAAGGGTACGTATCCAAGGAAAGAAAATATTTTTCAGGTTTTTAAGCATATATTTTCTGCTTATTTCCATAGCAACGCTCTATTTAAAGAATCTAATCTGAATTTTTTCAAATGGGAAAACTTGGAGCACACCAACATCTTTAAAAATTGATCATTAGTTATGAGGAAATGTGCTTTTTTAAAAGATAGGATCAGATTTAAACATACAGAGTGTTACTTTGAAGGCTCTCTGTGGTATAAAAACCTTGGCAACCATTGCCAACCAAAATGAAATATCATATTTTGTTCTTGGTATATGTTTCAAGGCTCTTTTTTCTATTATTTGGTCACATTTCATCCTATAATTGCTTTTTATTTTTACGTGTATGACTTTATAAAATTCAATGAATATTTTTTTTTACTTTTGAATACTTTGTTACCATAGTAACGTATGTAATAGTTGATTTACCAAACATGTTTATCATGCATTTGAGACATCTGACCTTCAACTTTTGGAAACAGTCATTGCCAATTGTTTGCTTTGCCGCAAATGTTAACTATGGGGCTCTAAACATGTTAAAAAATGCCATTTTTCGAACTTTAAGACATGTTGCCATGGTAACTATAAAACATAGCAACCAATTTTTGCCTGATTTCAGTTTAGGGTATCAATGACTTTTATCATAGAGAGTTTGGAGAAATTCTGAGACTATGCGTGCCACAGCTCCTATATAAAATTTCAAATCATTACAGAGAATGGCTCTTTTTTCTATAAAAACATTTGCACATATTTAAGAATATACAAAAAACATAGAACCAAATATGTGAAATGATTAAATGATGACTTTTCTCAAGAAGGAAATCTAAGAACGTGCCCAGTTTGTAAAATTTATAAAAATTCACGAAAAACTGTACATACTGCCTTATTTTAATTTTAAAATGAGAAAAAAAATCCATGATTTATTTTTAACATGGTAATCATTGTATTATAAATCCAATTTTATTACGCAATAACAAATATAAAAATATTTTTATTTAAAAAAATTTTATTTTGTTTTTCTTTTATTTAACTTTTTTTCATAATTTTCATAAGTAAAAATGAAAAAGCATTATTATTGGATGAACAAACTAGGTAATATTGCTTGTTAAAATCATGATTAAGCCCCCTTAAAACGTTTTTTCAAAATGTGTTCTTGTTGAAATTATTTAATAAAAAAATACAATTATTCTTTATATCTTCTAAATTATTTAATCTTATAATAAAACAATTGCTGTTTTTTATGTGTCATATAAGGATTATAGATTAGCTTCCCCACCTTTGAAGTTGTTTTATATATAATTGTGCTACAGAAATCATTTGTTTTAAACATTTCCAAAAACAGGGTACAATAGGGAATCAACTATAGAACTGCAAAAAATCTCAATTGCTATATATGTGCATGAAAGCTCCTTTCACTTATAGTTTGAAATCAAATCTTTTAATATGTGATGAGCTGTTTGACTGTGTAGAGTATCATAATATCTAAATATCATTGTGAAATATATAAAAAAGCCTACTGTCCACAGTAACACACACACACATATTTACACACAAAGTAACAACATATTTTCATAGTAATCATAGCGTAAATTTGTTTAAGTAAATATTTTTGGAATTTGATCTTTTACAGTCGGAATATTTATATTTTAAAAAATAAAAATAAAAATTAAAGAAGAAAAATTTTGTTTGAGAATGAAATCAAAATTCTAAGTGTATGAAAGCCTTATTATTAAACCTTCACTAGGCTCAGTGTATTTTGTTCAAAAATACTGAAATAAGGTTAAACAAAACATTGGCAAGAAGCATCACTTTCCCCCAACATGGATAAATTCAAAGTGTGCACTTTAAATCCCAGAAATTTGTTTTTGGAATTACACATTGGTAACCCTAATGGCAACGCCTTTTGATCGAGTACAAAACGTAATCCACATGTTTAATATTCAATAGGGCCAAAAATATAGAACACATGAAGGAATTATAAATCTATCAAAAATTAACACATATTTATACATTGTGATTTTAAGATAATGCTTTTAAATTTGAAATTTGTAGAAACATCCTTGGGATTAAAGTATTATCAAATGTTTGTCAAGGCATCCAAAAATCTAAAAGTTGAAAAATAAACTTCTAAAAAATTTCGGATTATTGTGTTATTTTTTGGAAATCCTAAATATTTTAAAGTTATGTACATGAAAAATATCAGAAACAAAACTGTTCATCTTTAATATTTAAAAAGGTTTTGGTAAGGAAAAAAAAGGAAGGTCAAAATTTTTATTTCTAGCAATAATTCAATATTTTATAGTAAACACATTTGTTCAATACCATAGAAATTTTATTAATTATTGAAATTGAGCATTTGTTTTATAGATTTTTGCTGCTTATGGTTGTCAAAATAGCTCATCTGAATTTTTTTCATTGAAACCCTTGTTGCTTGATAAATATAGAACTCTCTGTTCCAAATCTATTAAAAATCTTCTGTAGACTAAAAAAGTACCTGTAGAGGAAACTGAGTAAGTTGTTTTGGTCAAATCCCTTGTTTGTGTAGAAGGTAAAATAAATTGTTATATATCAACCCATCCCCCTAGACAAAAATAGTCAACGTAAAATTCGACCATGATAGAAATTTTAACCTGTGTATACAAAACTTCTAATCATACAATAATTTGATATTTCAAGAACTATTCAAATTTCAAATTGGCCATATTCTTTTAAACTGAAAATATAGACATCTATAGGTGACAGTTGAATATTGCATTAAATAGAAATTTTTAAATGTAAAAGACTTTAAACAAGGGGCTTCAAAAAGTTTGGTAATTAAAAAGTCTTCCTTTATTAATTAAAATTTAAATCATTTTTTACCGTTATTTCATAGGCGCCAAGAGAAATAATTATATAGCTTTAATACAATGTAATGGATGTTAGATATTCTTTATGTTGCCAGAATAGTTCAGAAACCCGGGGCCAGTGGTTATTCTAAGAAAGACATTAAATTTATTATATGTAAACAGAGTTCTATATTTAGGGTATGGAGAATCCAATATTGAATCTGACGTTTAAAAATATAACATCTTTTCCATCTACTTGTTTAGTACGAACAAATTATATAGAGTTTGATTAAATTTTAAAAATTTCTAAGGCAAGCTTATCGTATACTTGTCATTTTTTTTGCTCCCGTTGTATCGGGTTCACTTAAAAAAGGAAAATGTAAACTTAAGTTGGAAGTCAAAAGTTCAGGATTTCTTAAACCTTGTAAAATTTATTGAAAAGAGTCATTAAATTTTTATTAAATAATTTTGAACCCTTTGGTAGATAAAATATGTAGAGGACTCTTGGTGGTTTTTATGATTACTTTGTAGAATAAATGTTAATGAGGAGACTATGAAACGCAGTTCTTCATGGCCGGGGAACGGTTTTTTGAAATTTGTGGCGCAAAAACGTAGACAATGGTGGTTAAACTCAAGCTCAAACTTACGAAGAAACAGTATAAATCAGGCATCTGAGCATGAAAACGCCAGATTTCCAAAACAGTTGAATATCTGTTCAATGAATTAATTGCAAATCCCTAAAACCAGTTTACTTTAGAACTTAAAAGGTTCAGATTCAATTACAACGAATGCTCCCGTTTCAATTTTTTTTTAGTAGGTCACAGGTTTTGGACCATGCTCTTCTGGAGAATTTTTTCTTTTCCCAAGATTAGGCCATTTTAAAAAAGTTGACTTGTTATAAAGAAATTAACATGGTAACATTTTAGCTATATAAAAAGAATGCTATGAAGCATGTCACGTGACTGCTTGGATCACGTGATTCGCGCATAGGCAGAACGGTAAACCACTGAAAAATTTTAATTGTTTTATGGAAGTTTTTTAATTAGTTCGCAAACTTTTTGATCGCCCCTTGTATTGCTTATGCAATACTCTTAAAAATGCTTGTTTATGCAGTTATATTCAACTGTCACCTATACATACCATGTTTATATGTTCCAACTTAGTCAATACTCAAGAATATGTTCAATGAAAGATCAGTTCTTGGACCGAGGCAGTCTACGGACTCTGAAGTTGATGCTGTAGGGATTAAAGTTTTGTATATTCTATGGTCCTTAATAGCGAACATAATCTATCATTGGGTCGAATTTTAGTTGACATGTTTCACTTTAAATGTTAGGCCTTTGTTTCTTTATAGAATATGAGTAAGAATTTACCTTCTTCCTGATTATAACGTAGGGATCATGACGGGTGTGACCAGTCAACACGGGATACTTACTCCTCCTCTAAAATTCCCGGAGTTCCATGTGTATGCCCTGTTCACAGATATGTATACGATCGTAGTTTTTAGATCTTTGGAGACTGAACGCTGTTCTTTATGTTCAACCTTTTATCATACCCCAAGCAACAAGTTGCGCGAGGTATAATGTTTTTGACCCGTCCGTCAGAGTGTCAGTCAGTCAGTCAGTCAGTCCGTCAAGTCAGTAGTCAGTTCGTCAGTCCTGTTTTTTGTCAGCGCAACTCCTCTTAAACCGATGCACAGAATTTCATCAAACTTTGCAGACATTTAGAACATAATGTGTAGATGTGCATATTACCAGGAAATTCCGATTCCTTTATTTTTCCGGGAATTTCCGCAATTTTCAACTTAGATTTTTGGCCATACCTTGAATATAGAGATGAACAGTTTGTCGGCGCAACTCCTCTTATACTGCTGCACAGAATTTCATCAAACTTTAGGGATATTTAGGACACAATGTGCAGATGTGCATATTACCAGGAAATTCCGATTCCTTTATTTTTCCGGGAATTTCCGCACTTTTCAACTTAGATTTTTGGCCATGCCTTGAATATAGAGATGAACAGTTTGAACTCCTCTAAAACCGCTGCACAGAATATTCAAACTTAATAGATATTTAGGAACACAATGTGTAGATGTGCATATTACCAGGAAATTCCGATTCCTTTATTTTCTATGCGAATTTCCGCACTTAAAACTTAGATTTTTGGCTATACCTTGAATATTGAGATGAACAGTTTGTCAGTGCAACTCCTCTTAAACCGATGCACAGAATTTCGTCAAACTTTGCAGATATTAAGGACACAATGTGTAGATGTGCATATAACCGGGAAATTCTGATTCCTTTATTTTTTCTGGGATTTTCAGCACTTTGATTTTTAGCGTGGGGTATGTGAGCTTGCTTACTTTTTTTTCATTATTTCAGATATGACTTGAACACTACACTTCGACATCTTTTTGGTAACAAGGAACTTTTCAAAAACTCTTTTCTTCTCTCCCAGTTTGTGAATACTCTTGATGTAATGACCCACAGAACGGGTTTAAGACCGTATAACTACCTCCGACTAGATAAAGATCTCAAACGGGAGAAAGTCATAGAGTAAGTGGTTTTATCCTATTATCGATAATACTATGCTGATCTACTATTCAAAAGTTACAATCTTTAAATTCTCTTCTTTGGGGTGAATTTTTAAATATTTCACAGTACAATTATATATTGTCACTTACTTAAGACTTTTTATATATTTCTTATAAGAAAAAACCTTTTTATGAAAAACTCTACACAAATGGCTTTATCAGACTATTTTGAATAGATAAATCAAGTTATATATTGTACTCATTTCAAGCTACATGTATATAGCTGAATCAAGAGATTATGTTGGACCTGTTTATATTATACAATTATTGCTGTTTTATGGTCAATACGATAACTTAGGCACCTGAGAAGAACAATATTCACTGAGCCCGAAGGGCGAAGTGAATATTTTACTTCGAAGGTGGCTAAATCATCGTATTGACCATAAAAAACAGCAATAACTGTTTTATTATATGATTAAATAATAGCAAACTCCTACAGGACTGTTTCTTAGCTTTCATTGAAATTTTTTTAACAAGAAATTTCAACAAGAACACATTGTAACTGAAAAAATGGAGCAGGTCAATAATTCCTTAAATTGACCTGCAATAATTCCTTGTATTGACCTGGAACGTCACGTGCAGGTCAATACAACGTAGTATTTTTCTAACATAGAACTTTGTATCTCAGCCAATCAGATAGAGGGAAATTATTCAATCATATAATAATAAAGAATACTGTAAACAAAAAAAATATTACAAAAAATCATTTTATTTTAGACGTCTTCAGCTTTTAAAAACAGAGGGTGGACCATTTTAGAACAAACAATCTCATGTATGGAGTATTAACGTACCATGGGAAAATTTTAAAAAAGAACAAACAATCCGGATGTGATTGATGTTGCGACAGGATATGTCTTAGATGAAGGGAGTATATATTATTTTTTACGTGAATTTTGTATTCGCTTCAAACATGTGAAATGGTGTCATAGTGTTTTGTTTTGAGTAAAAAAATGGGAGGAGACTTTGTGGAAAATCTAGGCATAGTGCACGCAAAAAAAACTATTGTTATTATTATGGATATTCCCAATGCTCCACTAGGGATGACGTCACCTTGTGCAACATGTACGTCATAATTTTTTCTTTAGTTTAAGAGCCATTCTCTGTAATGATTTGAAATTTCATATAGGAGCTGTGATTAGAGAATTTCTCCAAACTCTCTATGATAAAAGTCATTGATACCCTAAACTGAAATCAGGCAAAAATTGGTTGCTATGTTTTATAGTTACCATGGCAACATGTCTTAAAGTTCGAAAAATGGCATTTTTTAACATGTTTAGAGCCCCATAGTTAACATTTGCAGCAAAGCAAACAATTGGCAATGACCGATTCCAAAAGTTGTAGGTCAGATGTCTCAAATGCATGACAAACATGTTTGGTAAATCAACTATTACATACGTTACTATGGTAACAAAGTATTCAAAAGTAAAAAAAAATATTCATTGAATTTTATAAAGTCCTACATAAAAATAAAAAGCAATTGTGAAATGTGACCAAATAATAGAAAAAAGAACCTTGAAACATATACCAAGAACAAAATATGATAATTAATTTGGTTGGCAATGGTTGCCAAGGTTTTTATACCACAGAGAGCCTTCAAAGTAACACTCTGTATGTTTAAATCTGATCCTATCTTTTAAAAAAGCATATTTCCTCATAACTAATGATCAATTTTTATAGATTTTGGTGTGCTCCTAGTTTTCCCATTTGAAAAAATTCAGATTAGATTCTTTAAAAAGAGCGTTGCTATGGAAATAAGCAGAAAATATATGCTTAAAAACCTGAAAAATATTTTCTTTCCTTGGATACGTACCCTTAAATGTAGATTCCCAAAACTTTTATGATTGATATTTATTAACACCTAACCTGACTTTTTATTTTGACTATCATCCAATCTCTAAATGGATGCAAGAAGTTGGCACACAGGGTTAAATATTGATATAAAGTTCACAAAACTGAACATTTTCCCTCCTTAGTAACCATAGCAACAGTGTTGTTTTCTTCATCAAATTTTATCAATATATGATATTCAATTTCAGTTCTAACAGATAAGTACCATTCAAGCTGAGTCCTTTAATTTGTTTCTTGATTATATGGCAATTTAATTCTTAATGCAGCGAAAAATAATTCACTTTTAAGCAACTTTGTTTCCATGGTAACACTGCAAAGTAGCAATGATACCCAATTTTTCTTATGGTTTTGGTGATGCAAGGTCCTAAGGATGCATATTTGCCAGTCTTGAATTTTCATGTTTTTCCTCAAGACAGTAGCATTAACCCAATCTTAGTTACTGGTTTGGCATGGTTACACTGTGTTACCATGGCAACCATAAAAGTTATTTATAGAATAATATTGCTTATGCTTATATACTCAAGGTCAAACATTTTCATTGTTTTTCTTAAGTCTTTGATTGAGTTTGAGCATGTAACACCTACCATTAGTGAATACAGTGTTTTTCAGAAAATTTCATTTTAAATGTATCAAATGTACCCTTGTTACCACTTACTTAGAGATATATTCTAAACAGTTTCTTTACAGTATAAGTGACATCAAGGTGTCAGGGTTTTTGTGAGAATGGTTTGTTTGCTTTTTCTAGTTTTTATTAAGCCACAGTCAATATTTAAACTGGCTGAAAATCTAGAATTTTCAAAATTTTCCGGCTGTTGCCATAGCAACCGAGACACTTAGCAACGAAATTTTGTTTGATATTTGTTTCTGGTGTCAAGGACTAAGCCTGGGTGAAGTTTCATCAAAATCGGTGACCATGCGTGGCAACGAAGTTTAAGTGGTTACAGAGAATGGCTATTAAAACGTTCCATGCTTTAGGTATAGGGTGATTTCACCATGCATCGGACACATACCTTGCTTCGGACAACTTTAGACAATAAATTCTCTTTCAACTTAAGAGTTCCATGTATTTATTTGTTTCTATCTTAAAGCTGAAGATTTAATTTTTTTAATGATACCGATTGTTATTATCATGTTGTGATAAAAATACCCCGAGAATGTTACGTCATATTTTACATCATCAAAGGGGAATAACCAGAAATTTATGATTTTGCGATTTTTAGAGTTATCGTTCTTAAAATTCGACTTCAACGGAACGAGTCAGACTTTGGTGAATAAAGACAAAGATTGGCAATTTTACATAAATTTTAAAGAAATTTTACTTCAATGTTCGTATAATTCTTTTTAGGGCTGGGTTTCACTAGTATGTTCATTTCTCCGTACATCGGACACAAATTAACCATGCATCAGACACTTTCCGATGCAAAGATAAGCACTACCATTTTCATACAGAACCCAGCTGATAGCTGTTTTTTGTGGAAAAAGAAAATAAAAACTATATTTTCAGTCAAAATACAAGTTATCGATATATGACGTCTGGAATTTGACTCAATTTATTTCTACAAACCAGAGTATGATAAACCATGAAAAAAAGACGCGAATTACCGTATTATAAGCATTTTAAAGCATTTCTAAGGCAGAGTGAGGTCTCTTGAATTGCTCTACATCTGTGCAATTATATCGTCAATTAAATTTAAGTTGAGGGCTATTTCTTAGATAAAAGATAAAAATATATCCATATCAAGTATTATAAAGCACTTTGATAACGGTATGATATTTTTCCGGTCAAAATACCGATGCATGGTAAATAATGTCCGATCCATGGTGAATTTTGAGTTATTCCTAAAAAGTCAATTTTTGAGGATATTTTCTCAATAAAGGGCATATAATTGTGTCCCAAATTGATAATTTAATCACAAACTAAACGTTAAACTCCATTTTGATAATTTTCCGTCGGTAGCGGTATCGCTAGAACTTGTTGAAGTACAAGGGTATCCGATGCATGGTGAATTCACCCTAATCTACAGATAGTTTTAGAGAATAGTATTTGAGTGAAGGAAGGGGGGTTGCAAGAAACTATTTTAGAAGAATTAATTTGTTTAATTTTAATCTTAAGTGTAAAATATTTGAAACTAAGTTTATATATATTATAAAAATAGAGAATAATACATACCCTTTTCCATATCACATCCTGCATCAGCCCGAGACACCAATATCAGCCAGAGAGCCGAAGGCCCGAGGGCTGATACAGGATGTGATGTGGAAAAGAGTCTGTATAAATATGTTTATTACATACTTAGTAATAAAATACAGCATACATTAAGTTGAGAAGAAAATAAGTAAATAATCATGCATGGACTTCTTACATGGTCTATTGTCTCATACGATTTGGGTTTGTTTCTACTTCTATTTCAATGCAATCGATCCTAATTTGAAAATAATCTATTACATGTATTTGTAAATTAAGATTAACCTTATTTTCAAAAAGTTAAAATTAAGAGAATATGAACCCACCAAAAATTGTGTATGATCACAAGTACTGTTTTTGTGGTTTAATTTAGCCGTATCAAGGGTGCCCTGATATCGGCGTCTGTGCATACGCGTATTTATTACTAAGTGTGTAATAAAGTACAATATTATAGATAACGGCGTCTGTGGCGTATTCGGTAGCGCGTCGGACTGACAATCTCGGGGTCGTGAGTTCGCTTCCCGGTATGGGCGTTGTCGGATTTTCCTCAAAAATGGATGCCGTGCACTATTTCGGCATAGTATGCCGTGCACTATTTCGGCATAGTATGCTTACGCTATATAAATCCTAAGAACATTATGCGAGAATAGTAGGGTATGGGTTATACAGAGACAAACTGACAGGAAGCATAATAATAATTCTTCGTATTGGGTATAATATCATTAACGAAATAATACAAATAAAAAAAAAATAATCGATTAATAGCATTTACAAATCAGTTAAACAAGCTAATTCAGAAAATCTGTGTCACTGCTTTAAGGAAATCAAAGTTTTCAAGAGTACAGACAGTGGGCTCATTTACAGAGTAGAATTTTCTACATGAATCATACATGTACATTGTATCAACAGATAAACAAGAAAACATTGATGTGACCATCAATTGTCGCTCGGAAGTAAATGCAGTAAATAATGGAAATGAGTCTTGATCATCAAACCGCTTCGATATCATGTGTGAAAAAGACTTGTGTCTGAATGATGGAGACGATAGTAGAGAAGATTTTGAAAACTTATAGTCGGATAAAAATAGAACAAAAAAGATACCCTTTTAAACTTTACCAATTCCCCAAGTAAATGTTGGCTGCATAAAATATCAATTAAAATCAGACACATGCATCACCTATTTTCAAAAATATTTCACTGAGAGAATATAAAACACGAAATTTGTAACGTACGTTTTCATGCGATACATGTAAGTAAAATTCAATGTTTTAAAAAAAAAAAGGGGGACCTGTCATTTTTTCGATAGTAAATGATAAGCAACTTTAAATTTAAAAGGTGCATAGACACGGATTTGAAGTTAATAATTTTTATTTTCTGTATAATATCACATCATTGCACTTTCACAAATTTTAATTTTATTCTTAATACTTCTAAAGGAAAAGTGGCAATCTCTTTTAATCATTTTTTTTATTCTTAATAATTATAAACATCTTTCCACCATAGCATTTTTTTATTTTTTGATATTCATAGGTTTTTTTTATTTTCATTTAAAAAAAAAATTGCTTGTTTCCATAGTCCTCAGTGCTTTCTTGATTAACTAATTACTGCTTTGGTAATTATATTTTTGAAAATTTCTCCTAGTAAATCCTTTGCCACTCTAAATTGCTTTGAATTAGTTTTACACTATTTAATACAGAGATACACATAAGATTTGGAAATTTTCCGCGGATAATTTTTCTTATTTAGCCTTATAAAAGATCTCAAAAAATGCCCCATTTTTCAAATTTTCAGAAACCATGTGAGTTTGCATGACCTTTTTCTTAAAGGAAAAATATTTCTGGAATTAGCGATTATATGCCCTATGTACCTTATATAAGTTCATGTTATTATATGATCTAGTAATTTTGTTAGAGTTTATTTGAAACTGGAAAATATTCATTTAATTAAATTTTCCTCAATTGTCATGTTTTCATTTAGTAAAAAATGGCCGAATTCAATGGATCCGTTTCCATGGCAACCGAGTGCACGCGTTGAACTTCCGACACCATATTTACTAGTTTTGTACAAGACACACCTATGGTGAAAATTTCATCAAAATGGGAGAAATGTCGTTTCTACAGTGTTAGAACAAAGTGATAAATGGATTTGATATTTAAAGAAATCATAATTTTATCTTAATTTCTATTGATATATTATATAGATGACCATGTTACAAGGCTTCATATTGTTTTTTATAGGGGTCAGCTTTGTTTAATTGTCCCTCACATGATAATGTCAGACATATAAAACTGTAGTTTGCACCCGGTATAGCGATCTATGTGAGTGGATCAATGGATCTGATTTTAATCAGATTGAGAGCGCTAAATACGTTAGTGAATATTTCTCGAATACCCATGCTCGATTTCACGGTCGGGAATTCTGGGTAAACTACTATGCTCTGAAATTACACTGGCAATACCAGTCTAGATGTGGATACTGATTTTTTTTTTTATTCATTGTCTAACCTACACACAAAAGTACAAGAAGAAGTTAGGTCATATTTATAATGCTACGATTCTAGACATCTTTTCTTAGTTATACTACCTTCCTGGACAATTCAGACAAGCCCGGAAAAAAACATTTCAGAGTATGTCATATAGACAGGTCAATTTTGTTTCATCTTCTGAAAATACATATAATCTGAATTTTCGAATTTTGTTGTCTGACCTACACGGAAATGTACAAAAAGTAACAGTAACTTGGGTTCTACAAAATCAAGACCATTATTTCTAGAAGTGTAATAAATACCTAGATTTTCTAATCTAACTTCACTGATCTTTCCGGAAAGCTCGGAAAACCGCGGCAACCTCGGTTAAAAAGAGTTATCTATTGCCGACGAGAAGCCCACTTATAGATTCACCATTCTGAATTGTGACCCCCCCCCCTTGCACCAATGTGTCTTCCTATTAAAAATATATCGATTAAGCAAATTAAAATATGGTTCAGATATCTTCTGTGTGTTATTATGCTATAGCGCTAGCTCACCAAGATAAGCTTGTAGAGTCTAAACTCTGATAGCACTGACCATCAAAAAGTCTTCCGCAAATGAACTCAGGACACGCTTGGGACTGAAGTTTTCAAAGTCATTACTATTGATGAATATTTGTATAGATAAAACTTCGATTTTATTTTTGTTTCTTTATTTAGCGTTTGTATAATCTCAAAAACGGTTTAGAGTAATTATGCACTTTATTTTTACACGTAACTTTAATTTGGCGACTTTGGGGTCAAAATCAATAGCCGGATATTGGGCCCGAGTGAAAAGAAGACCATGCGCGGAACTAGAGGGAAGGTCAAAAGGGGCACTTTAAGAGGGTCGGGCGGAGCCATGGGGAGTTATGGTATGTAATTTCATTGCAAAAGCTCTTGAAATAGCTTCTTGAGATATTGCCCGGAAATGAAAGTTTTACACAAAGACAGTATGACCTTAGTTTGCTCTTTTGGCCTCAATCAGTTGGGACCTTCTTTAGGCATTAGGGAGTAGTTATGTAAAATTGCATTGCAAAAGCCGAAAGCTTTTCGAGATATCGCGGGAAAGTGTTATAGACAGACAGAAATACAGACGGATAGCTAGACGGACGGTCATACAAATCCAAATTAATATCCCTCACTCTCAGAGAAAGTGGGGGACAAAAAAAAAATTCGAATTCTTCATTAATAGTTCTACTCTTTTCTCGTGTTTTCCTTCTTTCAGACAATGGACGGAACTCTGTGGTGCGGCTTGCATATTGATGAGTGCGGAAGACATGGCGAAATTTATGAACTTCATGTTAAATGATAGAAAGACGGACTCGGGCATCCGTTTGATGGACCGAAAGAAGATAGAAGATTTCTTTTTGATATGGCAACAACTGCAGTCCTCACGTACAGAGGACTATTTTGTAAAATCCAAAGGGGTCCCGTATTCTAGAACATACTCAGGATACAGCTTGGGGTTCAATGTTGGGAAATATAGAGGTAAACCTTAATCATCAATAATTTTCATCTTTGTATCAAAACCAAATTTTCTTAAGCCAATCAAAACGGTTTTTAAATGATGGAAATCCTTTTATAGAAAAGAGGATAAAAATTCATGAAATGCCAGTAAATCAGTTTAGTATGAAATGTAAATTATCGTGGACCTTTTATATAAGATACATTTAGTGATTTAACAATGAAGGGTTTACATGTTCTTTTTAATTAGATCCAGTGGGTCATTGTGTATTTTAGGTCACAGAATACTAGAGGAGGCGGGAAACCTCTTTGGTTACCGGTCACTTATAACGCTTTTCCCAGACAAACACTTGGGTATTTTTATCTCAGCAACTGGTGAAGACGACGACGAAATGTTCCGGATTTCAGTTAGTTCCTATATAAGTGATCTTTATAATGAAGAGGAACCCTGGCTTAACTCTACCATGCTTTGTAACTTTCCACAACCTTTCATGCCCCACCCTGTCAAGAGACGCCCCACTTACATCCCTAGAGACATTCCGCTAGAACGCCCGGTTGAGGACTACACGGGGACATATTTCAATGAAGTGTTTCGTGACTTGTTGATAACGTCCGAAAACAACCAATTAAAACTTACCTATGGTTACGTCACCTTTGATCTTCAGAAGAAAGCGAAAAATTCTGAAAAATTTTACATGATCGCTCAAGGGTCTGCAAAACATGTTCTTCAGACAAAATTCCTTCAGTTCCGAGAAAGTAAGATAAATGGTACAGACACTATAAATGCAGTGTATCTCAAGAGCTTCGAAGATAGTGAATTTGTTAAATTGCCGGACGTTGACATACTATCTAACCACTTCGACTTCCTGTGACAAGCTAGCGAAGCATTCAGGAAAGATTTTGGGGTATTACTTTACAAAAAATATCTCTCAGGATAAAGAAATATTACCGTTGCAGTGTTGCCTACACTTTATAAAACCGCGTACAGTTGCATATAGTAGTACATTGTTAATGTAAATAAAATCACGAAATAAAAATACTAGCTTTTGATTTTTATGCCCCCATAATCGAATATTTGTGGGTACCGTATATAGTTTTTGTGGTGTCTGTCTGTCTGTTTGTCCGCAAAACATTAACCTTGCCCATAACTTTTGATTTAGTGGAGCTTTGACTTTCATATTTCACATGTGTATTCCTTGTGACAAGACCTTTCTTTGGGTACCACCAAATTTGACCTTTTGACCCTGACCTTGGAGTTTGACCCACTTTTCTACAAACATTCCAAACTTTTACTTTGGCCATGACTTTTGAACGATAGATAAAATAGGACTTTCATATTTCACATATGTATTTTGTGTGGCAAGACCTTTTATTGGATACCAACAATTTTGACCTTGACCTTGGAGATTTCCGTACGTATGAAAAAACTTTAACCTTGGCCATAACTTTTGAACGGTAAGGGCTAGGGCTTTTATACTTCACATATGTAATCCTTTTGAGAAGACCTTCCATGGACACTAAGAACTTTGGCCTTTTGACCTTGAAGTTTGACCTACTTTTAAAAGATAAATCTTGACAATAACTTTCAAATGGCTTTCATACTTTACTATTTAATCCTTGTGACAAGACCTTTCTTTTGACGTCAAGAACTTTGACCCTTTGACCTTGGATTTGACCTACTTTTTAAAAACTTTAACCGTGGCCATAACTTTTGAACGGTTGGGGCTAGGGCATTCATACTTCACATATGTAATACTTGTGACAAGACCTTTCTTAAGAAACCAACAACTTTGACCCTGGAGTTTGACCTACCTTACAAAACCTTATCCTTGGCCATAACTTTTGAACAGGTGGTGTGTTTTCTGTGTTTTCGTAGTCAAAGATTCGGGGGTATATAGTTTTTGCCTCTTTGTCTGCAAAAACTTTAATCTTGACCATAACTTTTTAGTGGATGGGGCTAGGGCTGTGTATTGAGCCAAAAATGTAATGAAATCATGCATTTAAAACTTATACCAAATTTTCAAACAGGTCTAATTTTTGGCTATTATTTGCCTCTTTTAGGAATATGTAACTTTCAAAAAATGAGTGTTTTTTTTTGGCATTTCTCATTGAAATCTGCATGATCTTGACCTGTTCGAAAATATTATATAAGTTTTAAATTTCATTTCAAGGTAACGAGGTCGCCCTCGTGGCGCAGTGGTTAGAGTGTCTGCTCTAGAGTCGCCTAGTAAGGAGTCGATCCTTACGTCGCGGGTTCGTATCCCAAAATGGGACGTCGCAGTAGGTGCTAGCACAAAAAAAGATATCTCACTGATAAATGGCTCTGAGTACGGAGAATAGGAAAAGTTTTGTAGCTCTCCGCCGGCAAGTGGTGGCGTCTCCATATGACTGGAAAATTCTCAAGAGGGCGTTAAACAACATACAGTCAATTAAGGTGATGAGCGCATGGCGAAGGAACATTTGCTACACATTTTTTTTTATCGACTTACGTCAGTCGCCGCCGAGATTCAAACTCACAACCTTTCCAACACGAATACATTAACTTTATAAGTTTGGTGTAAGGCAATTAAAGAATTTAAACTCAAGGGTGGTTAAATGTATTTCCAAATAGGGCGTTAGATAAAAATATATGACACAGAATTCATACTTTTGTGGAGGAAAGAGATTGACTTAAAAACACCCCCTTCTACAATTTAGGATTTACCGAGAGTAAATTTGTTTCACAGTTTCTGTGCAAATTTTACCGATCATAAACGACAATGTTCAAAACATCAAATTTCCATGCTTTGAAATAGTTTATTGTTGTTACTACCCACCAACATTTGCTGCTTTTGTTATGTAACGGTTCTTGGAAGTATGAACTAAATGATTTTAAAATTAAAACTACATACATTATCTTAAAACAAATTTTAACTGGCAACCGCGAGGCGATCGTCAACGACATGTATCTTTAATAAAGTGATCGTACAACACACTCACAAATCAGAGAAACTTGTTGTCAAAAAGTTTATTTTGACATACAATAAATAATTAAATTTAAATTAGGGAGGCAGTCATTGTTATATACCTTTTTAACTCTTAAAACTGTCCTACATTAATATAGAAAATAGAAATTAACTACGTAGATTAAACAGATACAATTGAAAAAGAGTTTGATGGGTAACAAAAATATAAAGTAGAAATTTTACCTCAATTTTCATAACAGTGTCATCCCCCCCCCCCAAAAAAAATAACCCTTGACTATATAATGCAAAAGAGGTACATCCAGCCTATTGGTTTTGCCCCCCCCCCCCCCATTTCAAATTAGCCCCCCCCCATCCATTTCAATTTGCTTCCGACGACTATGAAAGTAAGGTTTTCACCCCAACCCCCGATTCCACACTGTACATGTACGTGCATGATATTAAAAATAATCAATTCATTTTTAAAAAGTAATACTAATAATAATAACATTTTTAGGTAAATTAAAAATATATATATACTGTAATACATAATGCTATTATATTAACACGTGCGTGTACAACACATTTTTTGTTTACTGAAAATTTTGGTAAAATTGCTAGGTATGCAAATTCCTTTGATCGTTATTTTTATAGTATTAATACATATCTTTTTTTTCCTGAAAAATTCAGTTTTTGATATGTATGCAAACTCCTGTAATTGAACTGCCATTTCATAGACAATAAAACATTTTTTTCTATAATGCTAAAATTCGGTCCTATAACACTCTATAGGTATCTGTTTTAAAAAATAAGCAAATAATATCAAGTTTTAGGGTTCCGTAGAGTTTGGAGTTTTAAATTTTGTTCTCTTAAAATACGGACAACGTCAGTTAAATTAAATTCGCTCTTTACCTCTCGAAAATCAAAAGCTCGGTATCTCGTTCTATTTCGACTTTCCCACCATACCACATGGCTATCTATTACTTTATTTCATTAAAAGTATTTTCAAGCGGGGGTATAAAAATATTGACAGACCGGGGAGCTACAGGCACTGTCCATTGAAAAAAAAATGTATATTTATTGCGCACAAAAAGATGCACTTGATTTTGAATTAATTTTTCCAAATTTTTACCACGATTGCAAGAAAAAAAACCCACCTAGATTTCAAAATATTCCTTACGTCTCTATCAAGTTTTCTCGTAGTTCACCTCTGTACGAAGCGCGTTGGACCGAATTACAAAATGGCAGTATAAGTAGCCGAAATTTTTGATGATTTAAATTCAGGGCCAGGAGTACGAAAGCCCAGTGAGCTCATTTTCGTAGGTTAAAAAAAATGATCGCGTTATAACGCGAAACTTTCGCGATATAACGCATAACTTTTGCGTTATAATGCGAAACTTTCGCGATATAACGCATATCTTTCGCGAATAAACGTGTAACTTTCGCGTTATTTCGCGAAATAATATGTATATAGTAATGTTACTCAGGAACATTGATCTTGACTGACAGATTAGAACATGTACACAGACGGGAAATCTCCAGATCTCATTTATAAAATATCATTTCCTCAGAAGATGTACTGGAGAAATGATGCGAGAATAGTATAGATTAGTCATCAGAATATTTTTTTTATTTTAAAACCTTACCATTGAATTTATAAAATGAGTTTTACTTTCTTGTACATGTTTTTCAATTGTTAAATTCTTTAGACCAATTATTTTTTTCAAAGGAAAATCTCCACTTGACACTTTTTTCAAGCTGTTTTTTTATCAGTATCATTTACTACAACTGTACCACTGTCTAGTAGATTAAGCAATCAATCATTTTGGACAAAAAATTATACACTGTAGAAGCATAACTTAAAAGTGAATGAACAATGTATAATTTCATGAGCTTAACGGGTCATATGATGCTGTTTAAATAACAATTATAATTGGATATTGTTAATTACAAATTTATTGAGGAGGAGGGGTCTCTAAATTTTCTCCAATATTTATGTATTGGGTTATAGAGAAGTTCATGGACTAGACATAAATAAAAACTATGAAGGTATATATAGCAGAGTTTGAACACTTTGAATTGTCAATGTTTTGGTAAGCAATGGGATGACGACGTGGTGCATCCTCAAAATACGATATTTTCACAGTGAATCCAACGGAGACAAATGAAAATTTGCTGTCTAATTTTCACAAATGCGGTGGGACACAATTGATAGATTTACCTCATTTTGTCAATTTTTTGAGATCTTGATCTCTATAAAATAAAATTATTTCAAATTCTCTAGAGAGTGCATAAAAAAGACGCCGGAAAGGGGTGATTTTTAAGTTAACTTTTGAAAAAACTCGCATAAACTTTGAATTGTTTGAACAGCGTTGAGAAAGACAATAGCATGAAAGCTTAAAATTTATCTTTTGATAGTCCAAGATCAAAATAGCCTTTTGCTTATCATTGTAATAAATAAACTTGATGACAAAATCAAGAGAAAGTTGAGACTAAAGCAAGTTTCGCGTTATAACGCGAAAATTAAGCGTTAATTCGCAAAAATTTCGCGTTATATCTCGAAAGTTTCGCGTTTTATTATATACCCATCAATTTCCTTATTATTGTTACTGTTAATTTTACAGAGTTTGATCCGATTTGCCGGATCACCACACTGTGGTTTTCTGAATCCATATCACCACTCTCTGAAACTGATGGCGTAGTACGCATAAAAATTACGTTGTTTTACTTGTGCGTTAAAAAGTCCCTTGTTATTATGCTTTGCTTTATGGATAGAAATTACATAATTGATCTCTAAAATTTAGTTTGCTATATTTAGCTAGTTATAAGGGGGCATGTAATAAATTTATCATTATAACAGTAACTTGATCCGAAGAGCCGTATCACGTCTCGTTGACAGGCGCGGATCATCAGATCAAACTCGACGCTTCGCGTCTCGTTAGATCTGATTATCCGCGCCTGTCAACTCGACGTGATACGACCCTTCGGATGAAGTTATTGTTATAATAATATATATTTATATATCGCTAAAGTTTCGCGTTATACCGCGAAATTTACGCGTTTATTCGCGAAAGTTACGCGTTAATTCGCGAAAGTTTCGCGTTATATCGCGAAACTTTCGCTTTATATAGCAAAACTTTCGCGTTATAACGCGAAAGCTACGCGTTTCTTCGCGAAAGTTTCCCGTTATAAGGCTTTCGTCATTAGGCTTTCGTACAGGAGGGCTATTAAAGAGTTTTGTTGTACGTCCGTCCGTCTGTTACGCTTTGGGATACCCATCTTTTAGACTTTTACAATCTTTGTTACAAAGTGCACCATTGTGTACCTCCTATTTTACTATAGTACTTTTTGATCGGAAACATACATCAGGTTTCCCTGAGCAATTCATGGACACGTCCATTCTTTCCATTATATTGAAGGGTACGTACCAATCTCTTATCCGCAACTCCACCTGTACCACTGAATAAAATTTATTTCTGGTCTCCCAGAGCATAACATGGACTTTGCCATTATAACCATATGGGAGGCGGGATGTATCATTTAGTGAGCTCATTGCACACAGTACCTCTAGTTTTTTAGCTCACCACGTGAGCTTTTCTAATCACTCGTTGTCCGTCGTCCGTCCGTCTGTCTGTCTGTCCGTCTGTAAACTTTTCACAATTTCAGCTTCTTCTCAAGAACCAATGAGCCAATTTTAATCAAACTTGCTACAAAGCGTCCCTGGTTGAAGGTGAGTTCTAACTGTAAAAATTAAGGGGCCAAGTCACCTCACAGAAGGGAGATATTCTAGAAAAGACAAAAATAGGGTGGGTCATTTTAACCTTCTTCTCAAAAATCAAAGGGTCAGAAAAGCTAAAACTTATGTGGAAGCATCCTGGGGTCTTGTAGATTCTAAATTGTTCAAATCATGAACCCCGGGGTTACGGGGAATCCATTTTTTCTTATTTTGAAATAAATCACTGAAAAATCTTAAACTTATGTGAAAGCATCCTGGGGAAGTACATATGCTAAATTTTTCAAAACATGACCACCCGGGGTAGGAATCCAAGTTCTACATTGAAATATATAGGAAAAGTCTTTAAGAATCTTCTCAAAAACCACTCAGCCAGAAAAGCTGGAATTTACATAGAAGCATCCTTGGGGTAATGTACATGTAGTTTAAATTGTTCAAATCATGGCCTCCTGGGGTAGGGCGGGGCCACAATAAGGAATCCAAGTTTTACACTGAGATATTTAGGAAAATTTTTAAAATCTTTTTACCAAGGGCGGGACCACAATAGGGAATCTCAAGTTTTACACTGAAATAGGTATATCGGCAAAATCTTTAAAAATCTTATTACCAAGAACCACTTGGCCAGAAAAGCTGAAACTTATGCGGAAGCATCTTCCATGGGGTAGTGTAGATTCTAAGTTGTTCAAATGATGACCTCCGGGGTAGGGCGGGACCATAATAATGAATCCAAGTTTTACATTAAAATACGAGGAAAAATCTATTTTTTTAAGGAGATGGGTGAACTTAGCGTGCAGAAAGCCCACTAGCTTCAGATATATAATCAAAGTACTCAGAAGTACATATATAGAGCCGGGCTCATTTACAGAGTAAAATGAATTTCTTGCATGAATCATACGTTTATATTGTATTAACAGATAAATAACAAGAATATCAAATTAAAGATTCTGATGAAAAAAATATTTTAAAACTAGCAATATAAATTATAAGACACTGACAGTGAGTTTTCGATCCATATACCACGGTCTGATTTTGTCAGAATCAAAATTAAATATTATTAATCTGGTACTACAGCTGAATGCAAACAAACAGGCCAGTCTGGTTCCCTCTCCTGTTTTTCCTCGTTAGTGTAGAGAACTACGATAACACTGATTATCTGAAATCCTTACGCTAATAAACTATGTTCTTTGACTTAAGACTGAAGTTTTCAAAGTCATTACTACTAATGTTTATTTATTTAGATAAAACTTCGTTTTATTTATGTTGCTTTATTTAGCGTTTATATTATCTCAGAAGCAGTTGAGAGTAAGAACTATAATTTTACACGTAACTTTAAAATGGCGACTATGGGGTTGACATCCTGTCTTGAACAGGATGACATAAGCCGGTGTAACGTTGAATATTGACCCCAGTTGAAAATTGAGCTGGGGTTCATTTTTCAACGTTGAATATTGAACCAGGGGTGTTTTTTCAACGTTGAAAATTGAGACCAAAAGTCGTTGAATTTATACCCAGGGTCATTTTTCAACAGCTTGATATTTTTTTTCTTATCCCCGATGACTTCAACGAGTTGAAAAATGACCCTGTTGAATATTGACCCCACCTTGGAGTTTGAACATTTTTTTGAACTTGGAAGTTGTTTTACAGAATTTATCAGTATCTCTATATTTATATTTCTGTTTCAATTTTTTTTCCTTTTCAAGAAAAATAGAAATTAACCTATCATCCTGTGTATATATGTACATTTTTATACACGATTTCAGTTATCTTCAAGCATGACAACTTTATTTTTGACAATATTTTCTAAAATTCACATCCATAAATAACTACATGTACAAAACCATGAATAGGGCATAAAACAAAAATCCTGGAAATCTGGTGACTAGAAATGGAGCCGTATATAATACGTATTAAAGTGATCAGGTGTGCAGAACATCCCATCTAGTCAAATTCAGTATACAAATTAACAAAACTAAAAGCCTAGAAATTAGAATGAAACACATCGGTCAAAATGAATCCAATGATAGGTTATATTTGTGAAAAGATCAATATAGCGGCCATGTAAGTAATGCTGACTTTAAACAAGGTTGGTGAAATCCTTGTAACAAACCTATCTGTCAGTAGCCTGCCTCGGCCTTAAAATCGAACGTTTTTCAGAGCATAACATTGAAAATGAGAACTAGAATTAGAATTTGGGTTGGATTAGAAGCTGCACTTCCCACCATCTTTGATATCAACAATTAAAAAAACGCCGTCCCTGCAACTTCCTTTGATCTAAACAACTAAAAAGCGCATTCCTCTTCAGAGAGTGAGAGAGTGAGAGAGAGAGAAATCCTTAAGTTTTTCTCGGAGGCGGGGGTATGGTGTCAAAACCCTCTGAAATATTGTGACAAAAAGAAACATAAACAAAATAAGTAAACGAAACGCAATAAACAAACAAGCAAACAAAAAATGGAAAGGGAAACTAGCCAATGTTGAAAACCAAACCAATTTAAGGCATGTTTCTCTAATTGGATGGAAGGGCCCCTTCAAAAATTCCTCACAAACTATCCTGTGTTTCCCCGATTGGGGGGGGGGGTGTCAATGTTATATTTTGGCTACTTTATTACAAATATTAAATAACGCTGAAAGTTAGGGTTGTGTATCTAAGGCAAACATTTTTGATTAAAAAAAAAACTACAAAATTGAAGAAAACAGCCCATTCACACATACAAAAAACAAAAAAAACAAAACAAAACAAAACCAAAAACAAAAAAAAAAAAAACAAAACAAACACATGTTTCAAATATACATGGTACTAATCCCAACAAGAGGCCGATGGGCCACTCGCTCACCTGAGCACTGTAGCTAGGAAAGGTAGATTTTACAGTTAAGGCGAGATGGGAAAAAACCATAATAATAAGCTACATGTGACTTTGAAATCTAAAATATTTTTGTAAAATATTACATTCTAAGATATAACTGAATTACAGAATTAATTGGTGTCGGAAGCAAATTGAAAGTGCGGGGGGGGGGGTTGTTAATTGAAAAAGAAAGAAAAATTCAAATCTAAAAAAATGACAAGAAAAAAATGTCATTGTCTAAACTAGTAGTCCAAACCCGAAAATCCTATTGGGGTGGTGGGGGTGGGGGGGGAGGTTGATCCAATTTCTTTTCTTTTTAACACTACCACTTACTCTTCTTTTTTTACTACACTGTGACGTCCCTGTTGAAAGCAGGAAACTAACCCATTCACAAAGTTCAATGCCTATATCTATCTTGCAAAAAAACGGGTAAGCATCCCCCCCGGCCCCGACGCCTATGAATTAAATCACAGTTGTGAAAACAAAGTCATAAATGTGTTTTTATGCTGTTGAATTTTGAACCGGTTTCATGATCAAAATTCCACGACCCGGCTCAGTTTTCAACGGACTAGGGTCTAAATTCAACACCTTTGGTCTCACTATTCAACGTTGAAAAATGACCCCCGAGTCAATTTTCAACCCGGGTCAAAATTCAACGTTACACCGGCAATTGCTCTTTCAGCAATAAGCCCGGCTAAAAATCATATTCAAATTGTGAATTTTGTATTTAGAGTAAAGTTCTAATCATTGATTTTTATGAAATCATGATAAACAAAAAGTTTTGAGGAAAAATTTTCGTTAAAATTTTTTCTTTTTTTTTTTTAATAATGTAGTATCCATTGGATTCCAACCCTGGCAATAAAAATTCTGAGTTGCATTCTTTGTTGAGACTAGCACGCTAACCACTACGCTACACAAGTCCTGTAGGTTTGTGGCATTTAAATCATGTTTGTGATATGACTATTAACTTAAGGGACTTCAAATATTTCTCGAAAAGATACGAAATTTATGTCATAAAATTATATTTTTAAGGTATAGTGGGTCTTTGCTCCATAATTTTGGAAACCAAAATATGTATGTTTGTATACAAACTTTAAGGATTAACTTTCAAAAAAATGGAGAGAAGACCCACTGTTGCAACCACTATTGAAACAATTATATCGATAGTGGTTGAGAGTGCATTTCAATAGCAAACATAGTAACCACTATTGTAATACGACCACTATTAAAATAATTATATCAATAGTGGTTGAGAGTGCATTTCAATAGCAATCATTGTTAGTAACCAGTATTGAAATACGACCACTATTGAAATAATTATATCAATAGTGGTTGAGAGTGCATTTCAATAACAAACAAAGTTAGTAACCACTATTGCAATACGACCACAATTGAAATAATTATATCAATAGTGGTTGAGAGTGCATTATAATAGCAAACATAGTTAGTAACCTTTATTGAAATACGACTACTATTGAAATATAATTATATCGATAGTGGTTGAGAGTGCATTTCAATAACAAACATAGTTAGTAACCACTATTGAAATACGACCTCTATTGATATAATTTTTTCAATAATGGGTGAGACTGCATTTAAATATAATAACCATAGGTTTCAACAACTATTGAAATAGCATCACTACTGAAATAATCATTTAATAATGGGTGAGAGTGCATTTCAATATGGTAACCATAGGTTTCAACCTCTTTTAAAATACTACCAGTATTTAGAGAAAAGTTTCACCGCGTCCGCAACTTTTGTAATAATTATTCAATATATTGAATTCATTGTTCAATGTACTAATGAAATCAATAATTTAATCCATATGTGAACATTATTTCAATAGTGGTTGCAACCTATGTTTGTTATTGAAATGAATCTCACCCACTTTTGAAAAAATCATTTCAATTGTGGTCGTATTTCAATAGTGGTCATTACCTATGTTTGTTATTGAAATGCACTCTCACCCACTATTGAAATAATTATTTCAATAGTGGTCGTATTGCAATAGTGGTTATTACCTATGTTTGGTATTCAAATGCACTCTCAACCACTATTGAAATAATTATTTCAATAGTGGTCGTATTTCAATAGTGGTTATTACCTATGTTTGTTATTGAAATGTTCTCTCAACCACTATTGATATAATTATTTCAATAGTGGTCGGTCGTTATTTCAATAGTGGTTGCAATACCCACTCATATAGAAAAATAGTGTTACATGTATAGTGTGAAAAAATGACTCGTTTTGTCCTCTTTCGTGTGTGTATAATATTTCATAGCCAAATAACTTCAATCTGCATGAGATTTGTGCAAGTTGTAGAAATTTTACATAAAGTATACTTTAATGTTAGATGAAATATTAAGGAAAATTTTGAGATAATTGAGATTTAATATTTCACCTTCATGTTTGTTGCACCATGGGCTTATTCCTCGTCATGTTCACCCATCTTCTTTGCCCAAGAACCACTGAGTCAGAAAAACTGAAACTTATGTGGAAGCATCCTGGGGTAGTGTAGAGTCTAAATTGTTAAAATAATGACCCCTGGGTCTACATTCGAGCGTCTGGTTGAACGAGTCTAAACACAATGATGTTGATGCTAAAGGGAAAGTTGCGACCGCCTTTTTAATTTGAAAATTCGAAGCGAGAGTACGTTGTTTTATTGAAGAAAAGAACACTGAATCTTTATCATTTTTGGTTATAAAATGTGTTTATTGCAAGAAGACAGAGTTTCTTCCGCCGATAAATAGGTACATGTAGACATTCCTAATTAAACTTTAACATAACAACAGTTACACTAAAGACTTCTCCTTTTTTTAAAAAAAATGATAATAAAGTGTTAAATTTGATAATTTCAGGAAAAATAACATTTGACTTGTCTTCATTTAAAGTGACTTCCAAGACACAACTGATGTGCAATTTTTTACTCTTTAAAAATTTTGATTTATTGTAGAAACCCTAACTTCTACTTTCAATTTACTTGAGTTTACGAATATAACAATTAAACAAAAAAATAAATAAATGATATTTCATATTTAAGAATAAAATACATGTACATATACTGAAGAATAGTTTGGAAAGTTGTTGAAAAGGTATGATATGTGTTATCCCCCTCCCCAGTTTGGCTCAGTATAGGGCGGTAAAAAAAATATAAATACCGAAGATGCATTTATGAAAGACAATAAAAAAAGTGGTCAATTCTTGCTTTGACAGCTAGGGCATCTGGAATGTTTGTTCAGGCACGTACATGAGCAACGGGGGGATTACTTGTACTATTGAAAATGTTAATCGAAAGGTTAGGTAGCTGCCAGGTTTTCTACGGTAAAGTGATATAAGTGAAATGTTGTACTGTATGCATAAAAATTGGTTTTGTAAGAAGTTGGCACCTGAAAAAATTGGCCTCTACCCCTCCCCTCCCCCTTTCAAAAACGATGTTATGCGCCTTTATTTATTTACTCTCTGACCATACAATGGTATATATGAGGTACAGTAACATATTTACATACATGTATATACAAAATACAAAGTCAAGTAAGGAAGAGTAGTGTCAATAAGAAAATAATTACTAAAAGGCCAATATCATATAGCAAACAAAGACAGTTTTAACAGCGAGTCAACATTTGTGATGGACATAATTTTCTCAAACTTACAAGTATTTACATGAAAACAATACTTTTTATCAATAAGTTTTACACGTAAAGACGAAAAATATGGACATTCCATTAATAATGAATTTCATCACCCAAAGCCCGTTATGCATAAATTATCCCATGTTTTCACTATCATTGATGTTGATGTCCCTAACATAATATACTAACTAGACAGCGGTTCCTTATATTTCCATCTTCAAATAAAATTGTAGATTTAGACTTTAGAAATGTGACATAGATTTAAATTACACCAGGACTCCCATGTCAATTCCAATAGTCCTTCGCCACTTGATGTCAAGCACAAAGGCAGCCGCACGAGATTTGGTCTCCTTAGCGTCAGACACAGAGACAGATGCGCACGAGATTTGCATGCATATTAGGCCTCCTTAGCTCCTGACCTATCGACCTGCCTAATTTACATTCCGGTAGAATTATCAAGAAATCAACTCCGCTTTTCAAACAGTTGTCACAGAGAAAAAAAATAGAAATGAAATGTCTTAAGATCTATCAGTATTACTAGTTGTCCTTCTACCAGCTTCGACTAGAAGTTAGTGGTTAACATGTTCTAAATTTTGTTAATTAATACAATTCTTGTTTTTGGGAGTTTACTTAGGTACATTTCTGTCCAAAATTGTTTTTGAAAAATCTGAATTTAAACTTTAATGAATTTTCTATGCTCATATATATATGCCAGTCTTGTAAAAATTGATTTAACAATGTTTCTTTCACAGTAGATTTTAGCCATGTAATATGGGTACTACTAAACAAAGTACCCAAATACATAGAGTATTAAGAGTACCTAGAAAAATATTGTAATTTAATAATTTAAAATTTTTTATTTATGTCTATACAACTAGATTAAACATTATTATAAACTAATATAAAACCGTTAAAAAACAAAAATGATAGTTTATTTAACTTGCTTAAAAAAACATTTATCAGCAAAAGAATGCTTGCAAGAATATTATTGAGAAGCATCGTGACTATGCAGTGTATGACCTTGTGACTCCACAAGATCACAGCTACCCTTAGTCCGAAAACAATGTTTTCCTGGCACTTAAAATATCAAAATCGTGAAAAAGCCCTTCAGACTTTATGGGATTTAATTTTGTGACCAACCCGTATTTTTATGCAGAAGGATAAAACGTACGCTGAATAGGACCTGAGGCCCCCGCTAGTTACACTATCGGGCCTGTTTACTCCGCTACAAAATGTATGCGTTGCATACGTAAAGTGAAAATAGAATAAATCGTAAAACTGTGAAGGCTTTAAAGTGTAAAACAAACAATTTTTAAAAGGAATAACCATCTGATGGGAAAAAAAGATAGAGGGGGTGGAGGGTGGGTGAAGAGCAACATTAACTGCAATTTTATGCGATATATATATATAAGCGTTTAACATTTATGGGTTACGTTGGTGACCTGTGGTCTCCCCTATGATTTTATTCCATGTAACGTTATAGTACACATCGTAGGGGACAACAGAAAGGTGACAAGTGAACAAGTATTTGTCATGTGGGGG